>NW_005843063.1:363694-373773 GCF_000455745.1 Alligator sinensis
TTGGCCAGTTCTAAATTATTCCTACGTGGCGGCTAGTAATTGGCTTACTGGCCGTATAAAATTTTGTGCGACTTCCGCCCAAGTCGGAGAACTTTGAGCACGCTGCAGAGTGCCTCTAAGATATCTGACTTGCGGCTGAGCTGATCGATAGCCTGATCACCTATCGATTCTTCTCCCCGTCGCCGAGCGCAGTCCTTCGACGTACGCTTTCCCTGCCAGCTTAATTTGTGGACGGATTAGCTGGCCTGAGCCTTGCCAGCTGGAGCAACTCGTGGAGTTGTTTAAGTGACCGGACCACCTGCGTCGCGGCTACTAATGGCGTAAGTAAAGTTTTTGCAAGCAATACGCTTTGTCTGCCTCTCCATTCACCAGCCTGCCCAAACGACCGAGCAGTTTGTATATCACCTTGAGTCGGCTCCGGCCGTCCGAGACACTCACCTTCTTCACATCCCTGTTGGACTACAGAAATGTAATATACCCAAGCATGAAAATTTCAGAGCTTAGGAAACTGGTGCAAAGACTGCAATGTCTTTCTTCAGAAGCACAAGCTGCCATGAGTACATTGGTCCTCTCCTCCACCCTCTAGACAGGTTTCCCACAGAATTTGGAATTAAGTTCAAAAGTCTCCATCTTTATCTGTAAGCTGTTCCATAAAGTGGGCCCAAAAAATGTATCTAAGGTTTTGGGATGAAGATTTTGGTTGACAACTATCTTTTTCTGGCAGAAAGAAATGCGATTTAAAAAAGGGCAAAGCTTGTGAACACGAGAGAAAGAACTGGGACTAGACCAAGTTCCTCTAGGAATTAAGGGTCAGCACACAGCTCAATTTTTGTGCACAGCATTTTTGGACCTACTTCTCCTGGGGAGAGGATGGAACCAAAAATAAAAAAACTTATGTATTTTTAAAAAGATGGCCAGAGAAAACACACCATTGCACAAATTTCTTCCACTTGGGAGAGGATTAAAGAAACAATGTGCAATAGAGCTTAGTCATGTTACTTAGACTCCTGGAAAGCACTCTCATGCTCTGGTGATGAGCAAGATTTCACAGCCTACAGAGAACAAAATAGAATAAGCTCTTTTACTCCTCCAAAACAGAAGGGAATCCTCCACAGTAAAACTGCTCCCTTCACTTTGCCTTCCTCCAAGGAAAACAATGAGTAAATATATGGATTTTGCCCCAAAGATCATCATGTTCTGATAATTTCACCCAAGAGGAGCTGAACTCAATCATCGCTATCTAGCTGGACAAACACGAACACCAGGTTTGAGCACCTGAAATTGATTTCCGTTGAGAAAGAATACTTAAGAGGAAAGTTGTCTGCTCATAACAAGGAACCAAACTGAAAAAGAACCTCAAGTCAAAACACATCATCTTGAATAGCATCTGCAAACAAGCCAGAGTGGCCTGCAGATAACTAGTGTAATACATTCCAGGATGAACACAATAGTAACATGGTAAGTAATAGGAGGCAAGGTTTCTAACACATGAAGTTAATGAAAATTCTTCAGTATAGTCCCAGCCAGAGTAATTTAAGCAAGAGGTAAAGGAAACAGACAACTAGCAAGATGTAGATACAGAACCCTATTTTTAAGCAAACATTGGGGAAGAATTACCCTGGGTACTTCTATAGGCATCTCAATACCATCCTAAAATATAACAGATTACGTACCTTTCTAACAAAACTCCACTTAGGTTGCGATCTTTGCCACTATCTTATCTTTGGTAATCTATATCCAGACTGTGGAAAAATTATTTCCCAAGCCAATCCAGGTCACCTCTTTTGTTTAGAGATTTTTGGAAATATTCAGCTTTAGAATGCCTGGATATATTTCAGTATAGCAGTCTACAGAAAAGAGACTTGGGGTAATTACACAGTCCTTGCAATGTTCATTCCTAATTCTTAAACATGTTATTTGAAAAAATAGAGTTAGAAAACGAACCACAGATTAATAGGTTTACAAAATACCTTACAACTCAAGGGATGAGAAAACATATTACCCCAAAATGCTATTTGAATGAATGCAGTTGCCACAAGGCTGGTTGCCAGGGTGAGATCTGAAAGGAAATGCCTGTGTCATCATGGTGCTCTTAATGACTACATATCTCCCCTTGCCAATCAATTATCCTGTGTAAAACATGGAAAGGGTTCGTGGAACAGAGTTTTAGCATAGAAAATAAAGTGAGGGAAATCTGGTTTCCATTTGAGTAACTGTGTGTTAAAGTACTGACATGCCACCCCAAAGTCCTTTATTTCCAATCAAACATTACCATTCATATTAGATTACGGAGAGGGGAAGCGTTCCAACAGGTTTTTAACTTCAAATCAAGAGCCAGAGTAGCCAAAAGAATCTTTCATCTGAGGGATGACACCTCAGCGTAGCACTGCAAGTACGACAGAGCGGTCTCACTAGGAAATAAGTTTTACATAATTCTGGTTCTTGAGACAATTCTCCCAAGTGAATGCTAGAAATTTTTCCAGTTGTTGCCCATGAGAATATCCCATGTTTGCGAGTGCAGGTTTAGAAGCATGTGTACACATCATTGACTTCAAGCCCTCATAAACACCGGTCAGATTGTCACTCTCTTGCCATTTATTTGAGTGCCTACACCAACAATCAAACAGAAATTAGTTGCCATGATCCTCATCTTTGATTCGTTGTCCCAAACACTCCAAAATGCTACTCCGTCTTCCCCACTCGCACCCCAAATGTTGTTACAACACCACACGCAAACAATTTCTTCTGTGTTATAGCAGAGTTTATTTTAATATTTTGTACAGCTAGCATTGGTCTCAAGTAATAAGTTATAAGTTTACATAAGTGAATACCCTCCCACCCCTTAGGAATGTTCAGCTTCCACCATTTCTAATTTATAGGGAAATTATAGGGCAAGAAGTTACATGAAAAATGGAAATGAAACCTAATTCATAAACAAAATTCCCTGAAAGCTCTTAAGATTACCTATATCTACTTGGATTCCATAAAACGAGTGCAGAAGCCACATCTTCCACAGTTACACTGACAGAATATTCATCTAACAAACTGTTCTTTTATTTTGGGACAGCCTTATTTTTTTGTTTAATTTTACATCATAAGCTTCTACGATATAGAGAGATACTTTACAGGCCTGTATAGACAGTCAATGTAACAGATTTCTCTGCAAGTTACTACCCTTACTTAATTCAGTTGTTTTCAGTACCACGTTTCAAACTTTTCTTAATGTGGATTTTGTTTTCTAACAAACAGACAAGAAAAACTGACTGCAACAGATATTCCCTTTAAGTAACAAACAACACTCAAAACAAATAAATACTTTAAAATCCTTCAAGTGGCAACAATGTACATACTTGGATCCAAGGCAGAGCCCTGTTACTTATTATGTAAAAAGCATTCCAAACATTTCTTCAGTAGCACGCCAAACATCCTAGTCAGCCACAGGTACCATCTTCCCTGGCTTCCTCTGAGGTTAAAAACAAACAAAAAAAATCTTAGCAATAACTTCAGAAAAATGTTTCTCTTGCCCATACAAAGGTGTCTCTAAGATGATCATGATTTAAATTTTCTAGCAGAGATAAACAAAGAGGCTGTATAAATGTTTCCTTCTTCCTCACTACAAAGCATTCTGTCAATAATCCTGAGCAAGTTCAAATAGGTCTAGGGAAACAAGAGATAAGTACCAAGGGCAAGCCTCAGGACTTTGAGGTCAAGATATATAGATGACCACAGGGGAAACCAAGGTTTGGGGCTAATCCTGCCTTCTTCTACTCTAAGGTTGGAAAGTTTTTAGATCTCTGCAGATATCCAGGCTGTAGCCATATCAGTCTAGAGGCAAAAGGAATCAGAACTTGTAGTAGAGGCGATATCTTTTATTATACCAACTAGATTTTTCAAAAAAAAAAAAAAAAAAAAAAAAATTATTTAATTGCGATTAAAGGATTTTCTCTAGTTGCAAGTAAAGACTTCTTTGGCAAAAATCTAGTTGGTCTAATGAAAGGTATCACCTCTACCACGAGTTCTGATTCCTAGATCTCTGCAGAGCTTTCAGCCTCTTGGGAAAGCAGTTGCTATATCACCTGCAAGTACTTCTTTAGCACACAATTGATTGGCTTCACAGCCTTCTCAGCTTCCACAAAGGATACTGTAATGCTGACAAGTTAGTTTCACTGCCAGAGAAAGGTGAGACTTTAGTCTTGACTGCAGATAAGGAGAACCCAGACTTCAATATTTAGAGTTGTTTTCTTTTCAAACCAAATTAAATAAAGTAAAATAAAGAATTAAACTCTTAAATAACCACCTTAAATAGAAAATAAAAATCTAGCCCCAAGAAGTTCAACATTATTTTTCAGACTACTCTGAAAGCCTCATTTTATGTCCAGTAGGAAATGTAAGACCTCTTAAAGATAATTTTTTATATGTCAAGAGAAATAGTACAACAAACAGGTTTGCCGTCCCTTTTTCAAAGGAATCAGTATTTGTGGCAAAACAAAATTCATGGGGAGTTTTTTTTTGTTTTTATAGATAGAATAAAGACTGCTGAAGCCATGTAAACTTTTAGCCACATACAAATGAACTAACGTAGCACCTTACTCCACAAGAGCATTCCTAGATGCTTTACAACACACAAAAAAAAAAAATAAATAAAAAAAAATTATATAGATATATCTATAGATATATCTATATATATATACATACACATACATACACACACACACACACACACACTTTTGCGTGTAGGTCTTCCACCCGTCAGAGATTCTTCTGATGTCATGTAGTGGTTTTTCCTTTAATGATATCCCAGTTAGAACAAAGCAAACCCATTTTTTTGTTTTTAGCAGGGTTTTTTTTTTGTTTTTTTGTTGTTTTTTTTTTTACATGTTCTGTATATACAACCTTTAAAATACACTTAAAAATAGCTGCACACATTTTATATCTCATTATATACTAAAGAAGTAGTCCAGACAGACGATGCTTCTCAGCACGTTAAAAATTTTAACTAAAACCCAACCAGTTTAATTCTCCTCTGGTACCCACACTGGCCCAAAGGAGGGAAGGAAGGAACAAACGAGCAGTTTTAAAAATGGGAGTCTTTCACAAAACACGCTACTTACAAATCTCAGGTTAATTTCCTCAACCACTTCTATCAAATTCTTCCTTAAGTATTTGAGATCACACACTACCATCTCAGCAATGAAACCTGTTGCAACATGAATGTGTCAACTGCCCACTCAACCAACTGTAACCCTGAGGATTTTTCTGGCCTGGTAGAAAGAGGAAATGTAACAATCCCTGCAGTATGGCTGGTCCTCCGCAGCAATCCACTATTTTCCTAGATGTTTCTTGGATATGCATCCATGCGTTAATTCAAATTTGAGTTTCCCTCTAACCAACATGCAGATTCCTCCTCCAAATCATCCACATCCAGATGTCCCAAAGAGCCAATCAATGTCATCCATCTAGAGGCTTTCCTAAGTAGACCAAAGTCACCTCTGTATTGCCATACACAGCTGACACTGCTGGATACAGGCAAACCTTTGGCAATCCTCTGAATGCAACTCCCAGGAACTCATAGCCGCGCTCAAAGGCTAATGTCTTGTCTTCCATGTCTAAGATGACTCGAATCCTCTCACCTATCTGCAGCGAGAGAGAGAGAGAGAGAGAGAGAGAGAGAGAAAGGAGATAAGAAAAAAAATCAGATAACAGTCAAAGAGAAACAAAGGATAAATAAACTAAAAATAGCACATGGAGAGCAGAACAATAGATCTTATAAGAAAAAACCTCATTTAGAATTCTGTGCATCTTTTTGGTACAAATGCTCAAAAAAGATCAATTGAATGGTGTTAAAAAAGAGCCTCTGAGATGGTTAAGGGAATGGAGACCTTCTCTTATGGAAGAAGATTAAAGGAGCTTCGTTTGCTTAGCCTAACAAAAGGGATACCAAGAGGAAACGTGATCAGCCTTTACAAGTGCATTCCCAAGGAAGTGAATATTAGGAAAGGAGAAGAGCATTTTCAGTTGTAAAGCATCACCAGCACAAGACCACAACAGCGATGGAGAATTTAAGACACAGTTGGAAATCTTCTGATTTCCTCTCAGAGAAGTGGTATTTTTGGAATGGTCTTCCAAGCAAAGCAATGAGGTGAAACACTTTTAGAGTGAACTGGATAAGTGTATAGAAGGGATGGGATGGTAAAACGGAGTTTTGGCTTAACAATTGGTGTAAGATGCATGGAATCATTTAGTTTCACTTTCCACATTGGACTATAGATGTAACTCTCCTTCAGTGTAATCAGTGTCTGGTAATCACGTATTTCAGAGCTTTCACTGACTGCCAGTAAGGAGAAGCAAGCAATCCCCCCCCAAATCCTATTGACTTGTGGAAGGAGGTGGAATGAGTTTCACCTTCCTCTGAAATACTGGAACATTGGCCACAGCCAAGACTGTGGGTTTTTGACAGGAAAGCAGTGATGCTCCTGTCAATGCTTAAAAAAAAAAAATTAAAAAAAAAAAATCAGAAGTTCCTGGTTAGAAGTTCTTGCTCTTCTGCTCAGTCATACTGACTGCCAAATATGGAGTCATTTTTTCCTTATGTCAGATTGACACAAGTTGTAGGGGTCCTTGCTTTCCTCCATAGCATGGGAAATGGTCTTTTTATTGGGATCTTTTGAACATTCACTAAATTATTCCCTGCAGTTGTAGCCTCATTACAGCATCAAGGCATTGACAATGCCAACACCTCTGCCCTGCTTTTTTCTATGCCTCTATGGCAGGGGAGGGCAAAATCCAGCCCATGGGCCAGATCCAGCCTACAATGGACTCTATTTCCCAGCAGCCCCTGTGGCACCAGCTCCTTCTGGCTGCTGCTGCCAGACCCAGCCCTGATGCCTGGGCACCCTGGCCTGTCTGCCCCACACCCACCACCAGGAGTGGGACCCAAGCAGGCAGGGTGCACACCTGGGAAGCTGGGATGAAGCCATGGCTGGGAGTGAGACAAGTGAGTGGGGCTGGGGAGATCACAGGATCTTGAGGCACTGACAGTACAGGGATGGGGCCAGGGCACAGCTATGATCCACTGCCTGCACATTCCTGCACCAAGTATGGGTTCACAGACAGGGGCATGCAAGGAGTGGATCACGGCTCTGCCCCGGCCCTGGCCCCTTGCTGTCACCGCCCCAAGATCCTGGCCCTGGAGCAGGTCCCTACCCAACTGCGTACCTGGGGCTGAGGCAAAGCCCCAGTTCTGCAAGCAGGGGTGTGCAGGAAGCACACTGCAGCTCTGCCCAGGGCCACTCACTGTCACGGCCCTGCAATCCTGGGTCTCCATGGAGACCAAATGGGAGCCACGCAGGCAGGGGCTGCCAAGAAATGGCAGTCCAGCCATGGCCAGATCCTCCATTTTGCCCACCCCTGCTCTACAGTATGTGATAGAGTGTTCTTGGTGTCCTGGGTACTCTGCCTTGTACATGTCTGTGAGGGTTTGAGGTAGAAATTCTGGGACTTCTTTCAGTAAATGAGTCTCTGTAGGAACAGAGGACTAGACTCAATGGCCAGCAAGCCCCTTCCAGGTCTATATTTCTATTCTTCCAGAGAAAAATGAATGCATATCTTGAAATCCATCAATTTCACTGATGCGCAAGAGATTCTGATTAGCTACACTCAATAGCTGTTTCAAGCAGACAGAGTACATACAACCCCCACAATGCTATAAATACCAAATGTTACCTTTACGTGGAAATGTCAGTAACCCTAAAAATTAACATCCATCTATTCATTCTGTAGTATATGGCAACTTTGTAATTGCCTCCAACCTGCATTTCTCTTGACAGCATATGCCTGTTAAGAACTTGTGGTTAAAAGTCTTTGTAGATTTTAAAGCCAAAAGAACAACTTGAGAAAGTAGGGGGCATATGCAAGATGCATTGAACAATTTTTTGGATATGCCTGTGCTTCAAGTACCACAATTGATCTTTTATTTACCAACACATCAGGATTGCAAATATTTTGGACAAAAACAAATGGGAAAAACTGAAAGAAAAAAGGTTATACAAAAGCAAAGGATACTCGCTACACCTGGAAAAAAAACACAGATCATCATATAAACATGATGCTGCATGCCAACTTATTTACCCACAGTGCAATTTTGAAATGTAATTAGGTAACAGCCCCCAACAGCAAGCAGTAACAATATTGTCTAGGATGTTGTGGAAAAGTCAAACTATCCTCCATGTAATCTCCTTTAAGCTCTTCTTCTATGTAAAACAACACTAAAGAATATATACCTTTTTCACTTTTTTTAGAAACAGAAAAATGTTATGGGCCTTATTTTACAGAAATATATTTCTAAGAACAGCAACTTGAAATTCAATCAAAATAAAAATAAACCAGTTGTTACATACTCTACAGCCTTGAGTCCCCAAGAAAACTTCTGCAGTTTTATAAAATATTGCTTTCCTTATAAAGGCCCAAACACAAAGAATCTGAACACAAGTGATAAATGGGGAAAGAGACTATACACAGCTGTGTCAAATGCATGAACTGAAATGAAAAATCTTCAATCTTTTCCGTTCACAGGCGTTTTAGGTTTCTACTGTTAAAAACAGGAGGCACAAATCTCAGAGGGAAATGTAATTTAGACTTCAGTGTCCCTATTCAAGATCATCTTCACTACACTAATCAAAAAAGCCAATTTCTACTTAAAGTGGGTTTTGGGGACATTATACAGAAAATTATTAAAAATCTTCACCCACCACTGATATGCTACCACCTCTAGACTAAAAACAATAAATAAAATCACAAAAACATTACCTGACAGAATGAGACAAAGAGTATACTGCACATAATTGATACTGTAGGTAGAATATAATTATCCTAAAAATAAAGCTGGGTCAGATCAAAGCTAAATATGGAAAAAGTATCACATATGCTAATTACCATAAGTTATCTAAACCTCAATTTTGTTTTATCTGAAAGATATCACCTCTAAAGAGTACTAATTACTGAGTAAACACCATTTAGCATTACACTGGATTCTCCTGGTGTGTGTGTGTGGGGGGGGGGGGGGGGGGGGAAGGGTCTACCCAAGTACCAACCAGAAACACTTCACACCAGGAAGCATTTCCAGAAGATGTAATACTTATTTGATATAGCAATGGGTAAACTAGAATATTCTAGTCACCTCTCATTAAAAAAAAATAAAAATAAAACAGAAACAAGATAACTGCCTTTAAATAAGATGCATACACATAGGATGATTTAAGATTTCGGATAAAAATCGTGGTCTTTTATTTTCCTTGAAGGAGATCATTTAGGTTTCAGAATTGTCTGAAATTCTTAATACATAGGGAAGAAATCTAAAAACAGGGCAAAGCAGAAAATGGGTAACAAGGCAAAATTATTACCCTCATGAGGTAAGTAGGTAACTGGTGTAAGCTGCCTAGTAAGACCACTTCAGGAGACAGCCAGACATTTTCATAAAAAAGGAAAAGTGACGCACTGAAAACAAGAGGTGCACTAATACATTGGTCCCATATCAGATTGGCACTGATATAAGGAAAAAAAAGTGACAGTAAAGGCAACTGGCTTTTTTTGGCTAATGTGCTCAATAACATGGCCAATAAATGCCCTGTGCAGGCGCAGCACACAGGTGGCAAGGAGTGCAGCCGGGTTTAGCTGGTAAGTCTGTTGTGAGTGAAGGGGGAGAGAGCATTGAGGGGGATGGGGCAGATAGAGGGCCCAGCAGTGAGGAAGGGAGAGGATTGGGTCGGGGCAGGTGCCACCCAGCCAGGGTGAGGTGTGGGATGGTGCCATGAGCGGCTCGTCATGGGGGCACAAGGTGGCTCCCGCTGCTGCACACACCCCAGAAGGGCATAGGGGGTGAGTGTGGGCTGTGTCGGGCTCTTCCCAGTGAGGGGGAGATTGAGCCGGGCTGCCCAACCTAGCCCGCTGCTGGGAAAAGCCCAGTGTCACCCCAGCCCCAGGCTCCCCTCACCCCATGTGCAGATCCAGGGGCATACCTCCCCCATGCCCTCCTGGAGTATGTACAGTGGCGGAAGCCCCCCCCCCCCCCGACGCGACCAGCC
>NW_005843063.1:373947-376006 GCF_000455745.1 Alligator sinensis
GGTCAATATGGCTCGCTAAAAATCAGTCATCAGTATTGGCTCAAAAAATCTCTATCCGTGCACCCCTACTGAAAACAGTGCTCAGGCTTATTCTTGATGGACAGCTGCCCACAAATGCAGCAGTTTCCGACTGGTTCCAAGTCTCACTCACCTGGTACTTTGGTGCATTATTGCACTGTGGGAAGCTGCCATTTACCTCTCCATTATGTAGCAAGTTATTGTCCACCAGGTTCCAACCCCAGCTCTGGTCGTCACTGCCCAGCAGCGCCACGTAACCCTGACATTGCATGGGAGCCCGTTTTGTGGCAATTCCAATTACAGCTACCGTTCCAAGAGGGCCTTCCCACCAGACCTCCCATGCGTGACGACCTTCACTGAAGCCAATCTTGGTCCTTGCCCCATCGGTGCTCTGAGCAATGGGGTTCCGGTGCAAAGTAAACCCATTCTTCTTGATGTAGACGTTCCTGGAGCAGTCATTGGTGCTGAAAGCATGATGAAAGGCACGTACCTAAGACAAGAGAGAGAGAGAAGAGAATTTTTGGACTGGAGAGAACAAACCATGAATGCAATTGTTTCATTAACATCCTGCAGCACATTTGTACTCAGTTTCAAGCAATAGTTTTTTAAAAAGCATGGTTGCATGTGATGACACAAGAAAGTAGAAAAGATGGGTTTGCTACCCAAAGCCTCTAGGTACAAAACAAGCCAGAGAACCAGAGTGCACCTGGACTTCCGAGATCAGGAGCAGCTGAGCTGAGGGACAGAGAAGGCAGGCTAGAGATGCAAATTACAGATCAAGGCTAGGAACAGACGTTGCATTTGTCCCTGGACAAGTCGTACCTGTGTTTCTCCCAAAACAGAAATATCTAAGCACTGTATGTACATACATCACCCTTTTAATAAAGGTTTAGGGAACAGCCAAATGTACCACTGTTCTTCTGCCATTGATTCCACAATGCAACCCCCAGGACAATTGTTCAGACACACTTGGCAATATCCTGGGATAAACTATTACTACTTCTCAGCCCGTGAACCTTTTTAAGGATTTGTCATGGACAGACATCTGAACACTGCACTTTGTCCCAGGATAAAACAGATTATCCTGGGATACATGCGACATCTGTCTGCAGCCTAACCAAATCAGAGAGGTGTACACTCCTGTGAGCCAATGCTCACATCATCTGCAAGCCAATGCTCACATCATCTGCAAGCACCAGATGGGCGATGAGGACGAAGGGACACATTACATGGCAACCCCATTGAGGGCTGGGAAAACACCAGAGTCTACATGTCACAACTTGCCAGCTATTGCTAGGTCCCCTCCAAGAGTCTTGAAGTGACACCACTTAAGGCGAAGGCTAACTCTGGGCCATGCTCCCCAGCTCCAGTTAAGGTCGGCTCTACAGATACAAAGCAAGCAGGCTACTGGCCTCCAGAATCCCAGGATGCACTGCTCCCAGCACCCCCCCACCCACAGCAGGGATAGAGCCCAGGGGACAGGCACCTGGGCACACTCCTGCTCACCTGCCCCATAGCAGCCAGTCAGAGCTGTGCCAGCATGGAGCTCGGTGCGGGGGCTCACCTGGCCTTCATCTGCTACCAATAAGTGCCCTCCAAGCATCTCGAAGCAGCGCCACTTGAGGCAAAGGCCTCGCAGCTCCTGTTAGGGCCCCTTCAGTCTGCCCCACAGAGACAGAAGGAGCGGGCTGCCACCCCCAGCATCCCAGGGTGCACTGCTCCCAGCACCCCCACAAACCCAGAGCAGGGCTGGTGCCGGTGAAAGCCAGGGTGCCCGGGCTCACCTTGCCCCTGCCGGCTATTGCAGGTGCCCCACCAGCGTCTCCAAGTGACTCCACTTGCGGCGAGGGCCACCCCTGGGCGCGCTGCCCGGCCGGCCCCGCTGGGGGCCGCTGCAGCCTGCTCCAGGGAGCCGGGAGGGGGCTGCCCCGCTGCCACCCCGAGGCGGGAGCGCCGGACGCGGCTCACCTTGCCCTTGTAGGTGGGCACGTTGCAGAGCACGTCGGTGCGCAGCGCCTCCTCGGCCAGGCAGGGCGCGGCC
>NW_005843063.1:376242-394714 GCF_000455745.1 Alligator sinensis
GACGCCTCCCCCTGCCCCCGGCCCCAGGCCCCGCTGTCATTGCTTGGGCGGGAGGAGGGAGGCGAGGATGCGGGCCGCCATTTTACTTGAGGGCACAGCTGTCAGAGGAAGCCGGGCGCGCATGCGCAGTAGGGAACGCGCGGGTGGTAATGCAAGAGAAAAAAAGCCCTCCCTTCTCGGGTTACGTCATCAAACTGCGCCGGAAGAGACGCGAGGATGCCGAGTTGTTGGTGTGGTTGGAGGTAATTCCCCGCCTTTGTTGTCCGGCGCGGGGGACCCAAGGCCTCTGCGAGGGAGGGGAAAAGCTAAGGCCCCGCTTTAGTCTGCGCGGCTGTGCCCGTGCCCCCGGGCGTGGCCGCGCGGGCGGGGGTCCTTATGGACAGAGGCGAGGGGAATACAGCTTCGAGTTCGTGTTTCCCGCGCGGCTCCTGCCCCCCTGCGGCCTTGGCCGGTCGGAGGTGTGGGAGGCGCTGGGGCGGGGCCGCCCAACGGGCTTCGACGCTCGTTCCCACCCGTTGTGCAGCCCCCGCGCGACGCCGCCGGCCCCGAGCTGGGAAGAATCGAAGCACCGCTCCTAGGGCTGTGGGCAGCGACCCCCGCCCTGCCCACGGGCAGGTGGCGCCTCCTGTCCTGCCCAAGCACTCCCGGGCCGACAGGAGTAGGGAGGAGCTAGCTCCCACCCCACCCCATGGGCGCTGCAGCCTCGGTCGTGCGGCCGCCTGCTTCTCGGCAGAACGTCTCGCCCTTGAAGCAAAGGAGAGAGCGGAGGAAGGGAAAGGAGAGGAATCCCAGCCCGCTCTCCCCTGTGGAAAGACCGGTGATGCCTGTGGATGGGTCTTGAGTCCAGTCCTCAAGCTGCTGATGAGCCGCAGTAGCGGTTGTTCTCACATCGGGGAATTGCTGACAACATTGTTAGTTGCCAAGCCACCTGATTTAGCTTTCCCTGGTAGGGGGCTTCTCTGCAAAACCAGGTGAAGCTGATGGTGTGGATCAGGGGTAGGCAACCTCTGGCACATGTGCCACATGGCATATGAAGCCATTTTATTTGGCACGCATGCCCCAGGGCAAGGACTGCACTGCCACAATAAGGATCAGGCCCCTTGCAGCTCTCCCACCATTCACACAAGCACGCCAACATCTTACAAGTCAAGGTTGCAGGTGTTTTTGCCACTCAGGCCAAAAATGTTGCCAGCCCCTCATGTAGATTGAGGATGATTTAAAAAAAAAAAAAAAAAAGAAAAGAAAGGAAAAGAAACTTGATTACAATCAATCTGCCTCCTGAATCACTCTTCTTGTTCCAAATAGCAAAGACTCTCACACTGCAGTGAGTCAAACACTGGTGATCTAGTGACTGTATAGTCAAAGGAATTTGTTAAGGCTTCAGGTTGTAGCTTTCACCTCCTCTGGCCTGGACTGACTGTTCAGGTCAGAGAGGAGCAACTGCTAGGACACCTCCACTGTTTTTTCCCACCAAGGCAGGGGAGAGCAACTGATGCCAGAGCCATCCTGCCACTGAATGTTTCTGAAGCCCCACATCTCCAGATCTCATTAAATGGCTCTGTGGGCAGGAGCTGGCCCATGGGCTGTAGGTTGCCAACCCCTAATCTAGATAGCTGCACAAGGTGGTGTAGTTCAACAATTTGCATACAAGCACTTTTAACAATGTACCGTTCCACTGTTCTAAGGAGTCAGTATTGTAAGCATACAGACTGGTGTGCGTGCACTCAAACTTGCACAAGTGCCCATTTTACCTTGGACTAGCAGCTCACATGCTCATGTTATTTCATCAGCAACCCGGTAGTCTTACATACTTAGATAAACTTTCTACTGTAATAGGAAAAACTGCCTAACTCTGTTCTTCTTTCACAGAATCCCTTGAAGCATCATGGCAGTCAAGTGGACCGATGGACATTCCTCTTCTATACTGTGCTTGAATGTGAACAAAGAAGGGCTGATAGCTTCGGGAGCAGAGGCAGGCGAGCTTGCTATCTGGAATGAGGAAGGGATTCCATTGGGACAGATACAGCTTCAGAAAGCAGATGATATCACCTGTGTAACATTCTCTCCCACCTGCCCAAGTAGGCTATACACATCTCATGGGGAAACCATTAGCTTGCTGGATGTCAGGTGCCTTAAGGGGCCTATTGAATGCTTCCACGTAAATGAGGAAGAGATCAATTGCCTTTCTGTGAATGACACAGACAGTGTCCTGGCTGCAGCTGATGACTCTGGGGCAATCAAGGTTATAGACTTGGAGAACAAGAAAGTCAGCCGGTCCCTCAGGAGACATTCAAATATCTGCTCCTCTGTTGCGTTTCGACCTCAGAGGCCTCAAAGTCTTGTGTCATGTGGACTAGACATGAAGGTGATTTGTATGGAAGTAGATGGATGATTGCTAGTTTTTTAAACACTGGCTGAATGGTATGCAATTAGATATTCATTCTACCTCACTCCTTTCTCTTACTCTAGGGTGGTAAGAGTAGTTTCTGGTTCTTTAGCAATCTTAATGTGGTTGTATCATGATGGAAGTTCCACTGATGTAAAGGATTGCCCTTTGAGGTCAGGGCTTTCAGGATCAAACCCTTATTTTAGAGGTCTATTTTAAGGCTATCCGTGAACAAATAGTGCCCCTGAGATTAGCAATAGCTATCATGGAAAAGGGGACAACTATTTTGTTTGCATTTTGCTGAGTTTGGTAAGCAAATTAAATGACAGTTTAGAACAGCCATAGGGAAATGTATAGTTTGGGTATCAATGCATTTTAGCTTATGGAAATGAGCAGCATGCAACAACTAAGCCCCTCATGGACTACAGTTTGAGATTTCTAGTCCAGTGATTCTCAACTTGGGGTGTTACAGCAGCCTAAGGTGCCTTGAAATACTTTCAAGGGTGCTACAGGGTGCCACACACAGGTGTTCAACCATGATTCACAAGATAGGACCCTGTAGTGTCAAAAACATTCTGATCTGTGGTTTCTCTGAGTTCTTCCTAATGGAAGAATTGCCCCAGTATTTTTCTGTAGTCAAAAAAACAAATAAAAATTAAGAGCCGGCATTTTACAAGGGGTGCCTCTAGTCTAGTTAGGGATGCCACAAGCCAGGGTGGGGGTGCCTTGAATCTAAAAAGGTTGAGAACCATTTTTCTAGTCTAATGTAGAAGTTCTGTCTATTGGAGTTCATAGATATTGATGTGCTGTTTATTAATGACAAAATAATGGGTTTGATAAAGACAGTTCATCAGTGGTGCAGTGATGAGCCTGAGAGATTGAGTTTAATGCTTTCAGTTCTGCTAGACTGAGAATAGTAAATACCATATGCATACATTAGAGCAGTAGCCAAAGCCAACTATTGCATTAGTTCCGTTGGATGGCTCATAGGGAATACTTATTGGTTGTGCAGGGAGTCAGAGCTCTCATGTGGAAGCATATTTGTTGGTATGGGGCTTTTTCTGGTGGTGCTGTGTTTAAAGAGGAAAAAAAAAGCAACACACTTAAAAAAAAAAAAAAAATGATCTCACACCACACTTGCCTGGGGGTATCATCCCTTACCATATTACCATAATATACAGTGTTTTGGTAGTGACTGTATGGAAACTAAGAACACCTCATGCTTTCAGTAAACAGTGTGTGAAATATGAGTTGTTCGCTGTGTGATTGATCATGGAAACCATGTAGCTAAAGTCCTTGTGTGTGGTTTTGCAAGTTGTGCTTCAAGGGTCTAATGCCAGTTAAAAATAACTTGTTTTCTCTCTCTTACTCAGCTTGCCTAGTGAAGCTACATGCACCTATTGTCAGTTCCATTTAATTCTCATGCACTAGCGCAAAGCTACAAAGGATGTAAATTAAATGGGGATATTTGTTTTTTTCTTCAACACACTGAAATTAATATGAAAAACTTGTATTACTGGATTTTGTAAAGTAGTGTGAGACTGAAATGTTCTTTTCCATTATTCCATTATTTCACATATTCAGTGTGCTGTACAAAAAATCAGCACCCCTGTGAAATAGGCATTATCCCCATGTCGGAGAGAAAAGCAAATGAAATAGGGTACCGAAAGCCAAGAAAGTAAGCACGAACTGGATTAAAATTTTAAAATGACTCTCAATCCTATTATTGGTCACCATTAAAACTTTATCTTTCAGTTGCACAGTTTATAAGCAAGATGTTCAGTGTGTCATGGCTGATGCTCCCCAGATGATTACTAAAGCATGAGTGATTTCTTCATCACTTTCACACCCTAAAAAGCAAAATGTTTAGCTATCCTAAAGCAAGACTGTTTCATTAGATGCAGAAAATTCTGTTTACACTAAGGATGTTTTAATTAGCAGCTGACCTTCACCAGCTGTTTTGGAAGAGATGCAGGATCTGTGCAATCTGAATGCAGTCTGACATGCAAGAGGAATTTAGTGTGTAATCTTACAGAAAAGATCTCAATACTTTCAGTTCTCTTCAGATGATTTAGTGTTATCAATCAAATTGGGAGACAAGGTTGGGGCTACAGAAGTCATTCTTCTCATTTTATTTGAAGGTTATGCTGTGGAACCTGCAGAAAGCTCGCCCACTGTGGACCACAACCTTGCAGGATTGTGAAGCAGAGGAGGTGGAGCAGCAATCAGCTGGCCAGTTCTTTAACCCTCCACTAGCCCATTCTCTGTCTGTGGCCGCATGTGGCAATATCTTTGTTTGTGGTGCTGAAGATGGTAAAATAAGGATCTTCAGGGTAACAGGTGTCAAGTGTGAACAGGAGCTAGGGTTTAAAGGCCACAGTTTGGGAGTATCACAAGTTCTTTTCCTGCCAGAAACCTATTGGCTGTTGAGTGGTGGAAATGATGGGAAGGTGTTGCTGTGGGATATCAACAGTGAAGTTGGGAAGCAACAGAAGAGTCCTGTGAAATCCATCCACAGGAGGAAGACCAGGGCACCTGCTTCGACCAGAAGAGCTGGGAAGCCCAGTGCAGTGGTTACAAATGAGCATGCCAAAATCCTACCAAAACTAAGCATTGAACATGGAGAGAAGGTGAATTGGATTTCATGTGCAGACTTCAAAGGCTCCAAGAGAGTACTCGTTGCTGATCAGAGTAGTTCCATAACAGTGTATCCTCTAACTGAGCCATAGACATTAAAAGATTTTAAGGAATTTTTCACAAGCAGCTAATTCCTTGGGGTGATTTAAGTTGGTGTAGCTGATTTTTCTAGACGGCCTTCTCTTCCATTTACCCTTTAGAGAGGTCCCTGTTTATAGCTTAAACAACTAAAACTCCTGCATATTTAGAAGTGGCAGGGGATTAGCTGTGGCATCACTTGCCTGTATGCATAACATATGTGCATGGATTCTTTTGCAGTTGTGGCCCAACTTCAATGTAAATCTTAAATAGAGGTGTGGCTGCTTAAATGGTTTTTGGAATTGCACCCTCAGAACATGAAGGTGATACATAGCAGGTTCAGTCATGTTTCAGTCTGGAAATGCTGAAATAATGGGAAAGAAAGTCTTCAGTCTGACAAAAGTATTGGACTCCTCTATGTAAACTAAAACAATCCCAGAACAAATCAATTGGTGAGATAAGCTTTAATGAAGATGCAATTGGCTGAAGTCCACCCAGATCCCTACAAAATAGCCAATCTACTAGCTTTCTTTGCTTCATCTCTAGTTTTTTTCCTTTACTTTTTCTGTTTCAAAAATTTTGGCAGTCTGACCTAAACTGAACATAATTTCATAAGTGGAAAGTATCTTCACTGAAGCAGCTGAAAACATGGGCTGGAAACATTTATGAATTATGTTAAACTAAACGCAGTAAATAATAATTCAATGGGATTTTCATGATGGAGCAGACATAAGGAAGGGGAAGAATGTTGATTATTTACCTGGCCCAAGCTAAAAAAAAAGTGTAATGTCCCAGAAGAGATGTTAGCTATTAAATCTGTAAATAAAAGCCTTTTCCCTTCGTTGTCCCCTTGTGCTTCTGCTTTCAAAAGTGTCAAGAAGAGCATTTTATAACTTTAACTGCAAAATAAAAGTGGACAAAGGGCCAAATCTGACTATCTGCCTTACACAAATTGTCTTGTTGACTTCACAGGATACTGATATGAGATGAGCAAGCAAAATTTGGCCTTAAGGTGGATTTAGATATGCTTCTCAGATTTAAAAAAATGGGAAGAAATGGTATCCTGCAATATTAATTAGATAATGCATATTCTGCTTCTCTGAAAGGGAAGTAGCCCAAGGAGACAAGAATTTATGTTCTCGGCATATCCTGCTTTTTTGATGTTCCAGGAGGGCAGTATTGCACAGGTTAGAGACCTGTTCACCCAGTTACATTTAGTTATTTTCAGGTAGACTTCTATATGTACAAAGCACAATGGGTAAATCTGCTGAAAAATTCCTCTATACAGAGGACAATCTTTTGTTTTAAACTCTTTAATAATGTAAATCTTAGCAGCTGTTTTTACATAACAAGGAGTAATATAACCAGGGAGATGGAGTAACTATTTTAATAAGAGAGCAAATCTGTGAACTGAAAGTTAGTTTCCAAGGAATCCAGTAGACATCTTTAGACACCAGTTAATGATAAAAACAATCTTTACATTTATACATACTCAAACCCTTTCGATGCTCTCCTGAAAATGTGGAACTCCTACAATTCTAATGCCACAATAAAGCAATGTTTACTGTCAATTATGACTTTGAGGTATTAAAGTACCATCGCTATTACTGTATGAATACACATGCTATTCTTATTTTTGTCCTTTTGTTTCTGCTCATGAGGATCACAATCTTAAGTCACTTCTGGAATTAGCGTTTTAGTCTCTAACAACTATGAAATGTATTGCTTGGTACTTAAAAAGTTGTTACAGTATATATAAGTTCCTCACACAAATTAAGGAGTTGGGGAGGGGAAGGCAAGGAGAAAGGTGAGCAGGAAAAGGGTAATGGGAGAAACAAGAAATGAATGAGTGAAATGAATTATGAAAGGGAGACAGGAGAAATAAAAGAGCAAGAAGTGATGCACAGCTTTAAGACTAACAATTTATATTCATTCCATGAACCCTACCCCTCCCTATCCACCCCCCATTCCCTCCAGCTGTTAGGAGGAGCAGACATAAGACACAGCTTGTAGTTGAAGCTAGTGTGTCAGGGATGAAAATAAGAAAGAAAATTCTAAATTTTGAGTTTCATTGTTGCCTTTCGGGTGAGGCAATGCTAGTCTGGATGTTCCAGCAGTATCTGTACAGCATCCAGACTATCATGGAAAAACGTATTAACTACTTGAACTGACAACTGAGTTCTAGTTTCAAGAGCCTTTGGTCCTTGTGGTGTCCTATCTAGTTATCAGTTTTCTAGATGAGATAGCATCTGCATTTTTTAAATACAGGCACACAAGCAAACTGTATGAAACCTTTCAGCCTTCCCCAATACCAGACACCATCACCATCAGCTGTGTGAACATTTTCAAATGGGTACCTTTGTGCCTTCTCCCTTTCTATCCACTACACTTGGGAGGAAACCTTCATGAACATCCATTAAAACTCTCCTCATCCAGATCCATCCTTTACATGATGCCTATAAAAACATAATAGCTAAGCTGCTTGTGTACTGAGACATTAGCTATTATGCTGACCAGAACAAGTTAATACATCAAAAAGCAGCAGAATAGGGCCCAGATGCCTTTTCAGATCATCTATAAAGAAAAATAGTCTCATTATATTGGAAGAGCTGAACTAAAATTGTAATTCAATACGCCAAATGTCCATGGACATGTGCCTGCATGTGTGTCTATGAACTATATTTAGATGTACAGTCTATAAAAAGTTTCAGTGCAAAACGATCAGCAGGAGTTGGATCCCTGATCCACGCTATCTTTGACAGCCCCAGAAGAGGATCAAGCACGATTCCAACCTGTTCAAATTTTATTTCTTCTATCCTTGTTCCCCATGAAGATGACTAAAGAGGCCATCTCTCTGCACTCCCTGAACAAGACATTAAACAGGTCACAATGTGTTGTGTTGTTAGTATTATATTGAGGAATAAGGCAAGACTCCACTTTACTGGGATGGGAGTATAGGGTGGTGGGATGAAGGAAGACACTAACACTAAAGTAATCATGGGTCTGTAAATTACATGAGTTTGTGTTTGTTTCTTCCTAGAAAATAAATGTAGACAGATTGATGGGATTGTCGAACTAAATAAAACCATGGGGAATCTTGGGCTGCTTTACCTCTGAAAAGCAACCAGCTGTGCAGTTTCATGAACAAAACGTCTGCGCAGCTTGAAGACATTTAACCCTGTGACCCTGGTGTATTTGCCACAAACCTGAATGCAGCTATTTGATCACCAATGAGTGATGTCTTAGGAAAAATTACTGATTAACTGTAACACGCTATCAGGAGGTTCTAAAGGTTCCATTCCCAACCATATAATGTTCTGATAGTGCTTACTTCTGGGCAGGTGGTTTTAGGTTGAGGCAGGCAGTTCAGAATCGGGTAAGTTCAAAAGTCAGGAAAAGGAATAATGCAACCACACAAAAAAGCTTTTAGAAAAAAAACACTTATTTTTAAATAGTATACCTCCAGAGAATCTGGAGGGCAATGACAAGGGGATTGGTATGCTGAGGCGAGGAGGGATTGGGGGGGTGGGGGGGTGGTGCCACAGTTCTTCTTTAAACACTGTAATCAAGGAAACTTGTATAAACTGACCAACATGTTTGCTGGCTTTATACAAGATAGTCTGGCTCCGCTACCCCTACTGGCATCAGTCCACCTGTTCAGCTGCAGTGCGACACTAAAAATTCTCTCTAGTCAGTACATAGTGTTCCTAGTGTAATAGAGGCATGAGCAGTAGCAAGATCAAATGTAACCTAGTTTCCTTACTTTGCAGGCTGTTTTTCTATCATAAATGGCCAATAATTTCCAGGATAATTTTAAAGCAAAGACAGTAGATCTGAAAATGCTCTGCAGTTACTGGATGGGAAAGAGATATAAATCCTTGTTACTAAAATGTAATTATCAATTTAAGTGCTGTAGTAAGAGTGACAACTGTAACAAATGTCCCAGCATTGCCAATAGAAACATTAGTTTAATTAACTGCACCCTAATATCTATGCAGAAATACAGAATTTTTTATTATTTGGAATTTTAAAATTTTGAATATAGAAATATTGTATTTTTGATTATGACTATATATATTCATATTCCCCAATTCAAGATTAGGAACCTCACTGACCTAGAAGTTATCAGAAGGGATCAAAGGTCCACCTAAGCCTAGCAGCTTTTTAGGCTAGTATGGTTAAGGCACACCAATTTCTGGTGCTAAGGGACTGACATCCAGCCACTTTGGCTCTCTTTTCTGGGTGACTATGTATCCATTTATAGCTGGGTTACATCTGACACAAATCCAGTTCAAGACCTGCTCTCTCACCTCCAGAACAATAACAAGACATATAAACCACTGTTACATGCCCCCTTCCTAACAGCTCTATTGACAAGGCAATCGCAACCCTTTCCCCAAAGATTTGATAGTCTGAATTTCAAATAGTTACTTGGGTTCTAGGACCATACCTCAACTCCAGACTTCATACCCCTGAAGCTATATTGGCAGAAGAGGCATAGAAAAAAAAACTATGCTGGCAAAAAAAACAGTGTAGACAATTATACCTCCGAAAATGTACCTCTACCAGTATAGCTTTGTTTCAGTTGCTGGGTTTGGTTTTATTATGCCATGCCAGCAAAGCTGTGCTTTGTACCAGTATATTGATATTCCCTTGTACTGATCAAGTGCTTACCATGTTGACATGACCAATATGTGGAGATGGTTTGGAAGGAAGAGGTAACAGAAGGAAGACAGCTGCTAGAGAAGTCTTGTAATGCACAATGCACGTGTGTCAGATGTAACCCATCTAACCAAAATGGGTCTTAAGTATTGCTGGTGTAATGTATAAAGGGTCTTCATTCTACATAAGGTAACTGCATGTCCTCCAAAATCAGCTGCTGCATGTGTATATAAAAGGACAAGAAAAGTAGCAACACATGCAGTTTACAGATACACAGATTCAAAGTCAGTGTGTCATGTCATGCATATTTCACATAGAAAAAAAGTAATTGAGCCACGTAGAACAGTGTAGAAAGAGAAGGGCTGACACGTTTTTGTTAGGTGGTGTAATGAATGCTGTGATCTAAGTGAATAACTACACATTTGGAAATTTATAGAGAGAAGCAAGCCTTCATGCTTCAGGACATGAATCATCCACTAGACAATAGGGTTAGCAAAAAGTTTCTCCTACAGTAGAAACTGGTTTCTCCTGATTTGTTACAGAAGTTCTTATGCTTCTCTCTGGAGCACATGGTAACAACCAGATATAAGATATCAAACTAGATATACCAGAGGTCTAAAAGTTTGTATATTCCATAACTGCATTAATATGGCTCCTCAAGTAAAAGCAGAATGAAAATTCTGGGGATTGAAATTTTAATTATTTTTAAGAAGTGTTAAAATGTATGGTTTATGATATGAAACAAGGACAGATGGGAACTGTGTGGGATATGCTGTACCATACAAGAATATTGGGCTTTGTATTGTCCAGGAAAAAAAAAACCCACATGTCTATGTTGCAGCTCTAAAGGAATAAATATCTAGGCATTACAGCATGGAAAATGTTTGGGAAGGGCCTAAACTCAGTGATAAAAAAAACAGGAATGTTAAAATAATGTACTTAAAATATATTCCAAGTAGCATTCAGTAACCTTCATAATAAGTATGTGAGTGCTAAGCTTTTGTTAGGTGTGTTCCCAGCATAGTTCTCTACATTTACAGGAAGAGCAGCAGAAAGCTTTTAAAACCTTTCTGGTAAAGAATCAGAATTTGTTTTGTACTTGTAGAAAACAAGATTGACATTAACAGTTACTCATCTAGTGGTAATCCCATTGGATACCAGAATCAAAAAGGAAAAAATATAAAATAAGAACCACCATTAAAAGCCATTAATAAAAGGTAACAGGAAGGGGCAGTTGTTTCTTAAACCAGTTCCTGGGCTTCATTGAAAGTTTGGATTAAGGAAAAGCTGTAGCTCTGGATTCTATGGGGAATGTATAGCAAGCTAAATAGCTTTTAAAGCATCATCATGCAAATGAGTTGATGGATTTTTGGATCATGTGGCAGTTTTTTTTACATAGATGCAAGTGTGCAATAGCAGACAGAGCTGGACTGAGATGAAATGGAAGACCTCTTCTGAAAGCAGGGCACAGCCTATCTTTAAACATTTTCACATACGTATGGTACATCTCATCCTAGGGCCAGAGTACCTAATAAATATTATTGAATGAAGTCTCACAAGACCTCATGAGATTGCAAGAGATTTTTGCTCCTATTTTATATTGAAGGAAACCAAGACATGGAGAAATCAAAATTTACTTTAATTCAGTGGCTACGTAGTAATATAATCAAGACCCAAGTCCCAGTCCATTAGCTTCACCTCTCTCCCTCTTCCTGGTGGGAATATCCTGATGTTTGCCAACATTAATTTATGGACATACAAACTGCTTGTCAGCTTAAAATTTCCTGTTCCATAAACTGAACCCAAAAAATAAATACAAGCTATTTAAAATGCCAAGCAACCTGTCATCCTCATCAGATAAAGGGAAAATCCATTGTCATTGACAAAATGAATATTGATTAGAGTAGAAGAGCTGGCTTACTTCCCAAATGCTCAAAGCGGTAGAGTTTTCTGGGCTTAGTCCTGTCATTAAAGGTTCATTTCTGTGAATCATCGTATGATAAAGCCACCTCGTAATTTTAGGTGATCCCTGGACTAAAAATTGATATTTTTAGTGTTGGCATTTCCAAATACAACAGTGCTTGTCTGATAGTGGATTTTAACTATATGCAAGTAGTTTACAGACTGGCAGTTTACCTTTAAAACAAAAAGGGTTGGAAAAATAAAGGTGCTGGAATATCAAACCCACAGGCATCCAAGAGAAACTACTGCAACACAGGTAAGCAATTTTTGTCAGTAATTAAGTCTATTGACCATTTTATGCTATTATCTGAGTAAAACAGAGACCATGAATCTTTGTAATGGTTCACGGATAGGAATTGAAGGGGCAATTTATATCAAGCGATTAATTTAGTCAATGCAATCCTTTTATCTCTTGGTGGATTATCTACACTCTTATGATTGCATTTGTCCAGTATTTTCTCCAGCAGCTATTTACATAAACATTTCAGTCAATACAATTCTCACAAGCTCTTTGCTGTATTTATCCTGTTTTGTTTTGTTTTTTACAGTAGAGTTGTGTAATTTGTGCAACTACTCACACACAGCCTTGGCCCTGTTACTTGACTGAACAGCAACACATAAGATAATGTTATTTCGACATAACACAGCAGACATGTTATGCAAGCTAGTCCTGAACAGAGTGCTCTGACTGTGCAATTATAATGCTTCTAGTAGGCAAGCTAGTTCTGAGTAAGCTACTGTTTTAACTCTTGCACCTTCAGTACTAAAAGCATAGGTCAGTCTCGCCTGAACGAATATACTCCATTTTAGATGGAATTAGTCTGAAAAACAGCCCAATAAATCAACAAAAACCCATGCTTCTTGCTAATTTTTATAAAACTAGCACACTTTTCACACACTGTGAATTTCATTTTTTCATTAAACAAATATGCTTTTGCAATTTAAGTCTCTGCTATAGGCTGAAAAGTTCCTTTTGACAAACATTTATACACAACCATCTTCTCTTGCATGGATGTTTCCAAAAAGCTAAAATAGAAAATGTTACAAGCATCCCTAAAACAAAGGATGTTTTTTAATTAATTGCAAAATGTTGACACAAACAGGAAGAACCGCAACTATTGTGCCTCTCTCTGCTTTATTATGTAACACCTACAAACCCCAACTGACATGACAACCCCATTGTGCTAAATGTTCCACAAACAGTCCCCAACCCCAACACAGGTGGGGTAAAATTAATCCTATTAAAGATGGAAAACATTTATGAAAGTCAAGAGAAGCCTATGCCTAAAATTTTAAAGGAAAAACACTTAATTGCCTTCTGCAAAGTCTCACAGGAAGTCCAAGGCAAGGCTGCAAAAAGAAACCAGATTTCCTGAGTCTTAGTCCCATACCTTTCCTCTCTTATCAGGATGAACAATGCAAAAGGGCTCTTAGCCAAGACTCTGTACAAAGTCACATGAAAAGGAAGTCATGGTCAGAGAGACCAGCACAAAAATATGTCAGTGCAGTTGCATATTTCATAAATCTTTTTTGAGGGAAATGGCTGTAGACACTAACTTAAACAGTAGAATCAAAAGTCAACACCGTAGTGGAGTTGGTTGATAAAGGAACAACATTAATACAAATGCCCAAGATTAATGGAAGCATATGGTTTTGGCTGTTCTTGTATAGATGGAGCTGGTGTTAGATGAATGGACTTCAGAACAGTTAGAAGCTACATAAATAGAAGAGTCTTGCACTGAAATATAGCTATACACTTAATTGACGGTAATACCCTAAAGCCAACTCTTTAGATGTATAGTACAATGGTAAATGACCACGGAATGTACACCTAGAAGCCTCATATGTTCACAGGGTAAACATGAAGCCTTCCGCTTAAAACATGAAGTTTCTGATGTAACAAGCCTTACAGAGAAACTCTAAAATCTTTCAATTGAGTTCAGTGACAATTCCTGGAGAATATAAAAATTTATGCTTTTCCCCCAAATGAGAATAAAAATGAACACATACTTACTAAATGAAAGAAACAAGATCACAGCTACAAGTTTCAAAACAGCATCTGTAGTAGTGCAGGACTATTGTTCTGGTAGATATAAAGGGCCATCTCCTGAAAGGCATGCTAGGAAAAAGTCTTCTTATAAAAAGAAAATTGTCACAGGGAGAGCTAATAAGGATTAGGAAATTATTGTGGGTGATGGCTGTGCTAGCAGAGATAGTTAGGGGACTCAAATGATCTCTGAAATACTTTCAAAAAAATCTGAAAAGATATGCACAGAAATTCTCCATAGCTGCAGAAAGCAGAAGCAATTATTTGAAACTTAAGACTCAAACACAAATGTAAAACTCCATTTCACTAACAATTTTAAAACTTCTTCTGAGACAGCTGAGGCCAGTGTGAACATGTCCAAACCATGTGGTGTATGTGAAGCTTGCCTAGTAAATACCTATAAAAAGAATGAACAATTTTAAAGTAAATTGTGGATACACCAAAACAGGAGCAAGAATTGGTCATTATAAAGAAGAAATTCCACTTTGGGGACAGAAGTTTGTTCACAGTATGTTATAACACAGTTATGTTTTTTAATATTTCACAGAATAGAAAACAAACTGCAGACCTTAGAGAATAAATTCAAAGAGCTGGATTCAACCCTAGAGAAACTGACCCAGAAGTTTGAGATTCAGGGCACGTCCTTGGAGGAGCAAGTGAGCCAGGATGAAATGTGGACATCACTGCTGGAGGACAGGTGAGCTATAAAGAGAACCCTTTTAGTTCTGCCTTCACAGTTCTCCAGTCTCCAACCAGATACGAGACCTGGAACATACTGTATACAGATGAAGCTGAACAAGATTATCCTGCAGTCAGAGCACAGGGACACCATTATTTTCCATATTTAGGAAGTGACTTTAAATTCTCTGTTGCTACAAGTAAATCCACCGAGTTTGGCACTCCAAGGAATAACTAAACATATTCCATTTCAATTGCAGATACATCCAAAAAGACATTAATTAGTACACTTAAAATACCCATATAGTCCCTAAGAATACCAGAGAAATGCCCGTGATTCTGTACATTCTAATAAGGTGTTTTTGTATGATATTGTCCCATGGTAAGCAAGAACAATCAAGATTCTATTAAGATAATGGTACCACTCTTACAGCAAATAAGTCCAAACTTTCACTTCTCAGTATCTGAAATTAGGCTCCAATAACCATATCTAAATAAGTGGCCTAAACGTTTTTCAAAATGTCCTGAGCTACTCACAGTTACCATAGAAAGCAATGACAGCTGCAGGTGTTCAGTACCTTTTCAAACACAGGCCACTTATTTAGCTGTCTTTGACTTTGATCCTATGAAGATTTGATGTGTAACTTCAGGACATGAGTAGTTCCTTTAAACCAACAGGACTAATTTTATGAATAAAATGACACACATTTTAACCTTTGCAGAACTGAGGTGGAGGACCAGGACAAACATGGGTTTTGGAGCTTAATTTTCAGCATCCATGCTTGAAAATGTTGGCTTAAATTATAGGAGAAAGTAGACAAAAGAAATCTGCTTCAAAACTGAACTCAAATTCTACATCCTATGTGCAGGCAATACATTAAAATCAGTAAGTGCAAAAAAAGAAACTGATTTTCAACTACATGGGATAAACTGGGAAAAATTAAGCTAAACATCAAATATTAGCTCCTATATCTTGTTTCAGAATTTTCCAATGCCTTTAGAAATAGTGTCTTTTGAGCCCCAACAGAAGGCAGAACAGGGAATTTGTTTATTGTGTGTCCTTGGAAAATCACTTTAGCATTTCTTGCTCAACTAAATAACTGAATTCATATTAGTAGTGCTGGCCTTACTTTTTTTTTCCTAAATGTAAGCAATAGCCTCAAACTGTAATAGACTGGTAGAAGTTAATTGAGAAGAAAATGAACTGATAGCTGCGATGAACTTTGATGAGGATATAAGGAAATTAAATTCTACAAATTTGTTCATTTAAATTCAAACTATTCTATTAAAAACCATCCAGAACTCATCTGAAACCATCCCTTCAAAGTTAAGTGAGAACTATTATTAATTTAAATAGAAGGCTTACTATCATCAGATAGCTGGACAAAACAATGCTTGCCATGGCCAAAGACCACCAGAATCTCCAATTTGTAATCTAAATGGTGATAAATTGAACACAGGAAAGTAGTTCTTTGAGAAAAGGTTTGTCTCTATCTTTTTGGCAGGTTCACTTCAGTGGAAATAAAACTCTTCTACAGCTATGTTAGTGAAACAATTAGCTGCTTGCACAATCAGGTGACACAGAAGCTGCCAGATCTAGCAAGAAGTCTTCCTACCTTAGCCTCTATACTGAGGCGCAAAAGCAAGAACCAGAGAATTAGACTGGTATGGGAGTCAGTGCTGGAGAGTCTGGGGCTGCAAGAAGGACACGTCAGAGCCCTCTGTACTTTTTTCATCACACACAGCTTTGAAGCACAGTACTACCCTGTCTACTCAGCTAACCAGAGACAAAAGTATACCGGTGATATCATCACCATGATAACCAAGGTGGTGAAGAACCAGATGCTGCAAGAGAGCCTGCTATGTGCTGTTCAGGTAGTAGAGAATGGGAAAGCAGAAAAAAAAGGCAAGTAAGGCAGTATCCTTTGTCCAAAAGTAGTGTCACAAACTTAGTAAAATGTTCCTAACTTGAGTCTCAGACAATCTTACACACACAAATAGTTACATAACCCCAGTGCTTATTTGCCTATATATATTAACATGCAGACCCACATGTAAATTACCTTTTACCATGACATGCTAATACGTATCAATGGTCTGAAAAGCTATGGCAGTTCCCAGAAGCACTAAAGGATTTTTTCCACAACCATACAGAGCTACATACTCACATACATGCATGCAGAATAGGCAAAAAGAATCCTTGTAACCAGCAGCCTTATATAAGTTAAAATGTTATGGTCATGTATTTATCTAGCTAGCCACTAAACTAGATTACACAAAGTGGTTCTAAAACGTCCATCATTGGCATTTTTTAAGAGCAGGTTAGACAAACATCTGTCAGCAGTGGCTCAAGATTTGGGGCACCACGATGCTCCAAAATGAACTCTCACAGAAAAATAATAAAGAATAGAAATACCTAATTCCCACTGGGAGAATACTTTTCCCAGAACTGCTACTCTACCTCTGACCTCAGTCTTCCTGCTCAAAGGAAACCTACATAATACCAGGGAACAAAAATTTGTAACTTTATTGGACACTACAAACCATCGTGATTTTACAATTTACCTACTCTCTCTGGTAACCTTTCTGTACTTCACAGGTGATAATGACCTTCTTCCTTTTTGAATGGTCTAATTCTTTGACAATTAGTTATCCTTCTACCGCCCCTTGCTTTGTAGCCACTTCCGATAACTTCTCTCACTCCACTGGTTTACTGCCCTCTTCCTTTTTAAAGTGTTTATTACATAATGGAGTTACACAAAAGTAATTGTTTTGAGTTTGCAGCAGAGTCTGTCAAGCCTGAATCACCTTCATCAGTCATCTTTGGACCCACAGATAAGACAATCATAGACGACAATCATCTTTGACTCAGGAAGATGAATTAGTTTAGTCCATATCAGCTTCTTTTCCAGACTGTGGAAGGGCAATCTTTTGCTTGAAAACTTGTCTAAGTATCTACCAGCCTTACAGAGTTGGTCCAAACAAATCTTTCTTTCACATATTCCCTGGACCATCACAGCTCTAACACTCTGACCTTGGTAAGACTGTTCAGGCAGCTGATTTCCCTCAGCACAGGTGAATGGACTGTTTTTCACTATTAAATCTCAATAGCTATAAGAAAAAATGTGCTTGGCTCTACTCATGATATAACAAGAACGCTGAAAACAAGAACCTGGAGCATGTTAGCCTTTAACACAGTGATTCCCAGCCTTTTTTAGACTCAAGGCATTTCCCTGTTAGACCCAAGGCACGCTCAGAAAATGCCAGCTTAGTTCTCACTTGTTTTTTTGAGACAAGAAAAATGATAGAGCAGTTCTTTGGTTGCAAAGAACTGAGAGACTACAAGCCAGAATGGGTTTTGATGCTACAGGTGCCTCTGGCAAATCTCTGGGTTTAGCTTGCAAATTGTTTGCACACCTAACTGGGCTGACATGGTGCAGCACCCCGTGGCATCCTAGAAAGGCTCTCAAGGCACCTCAGGGTGCTGCGTCCCCCCTAGCAGAGAAGTGCTGCGTTCACAGCACCTGCCGTGCCTGGTTTAATCGCTGTTGTGAGAAACCAGACTACTGGCACTTCCGACAGAGCTGGTACCCTGGGCCACTGACCCAGCTCTTGCCACAGCTGTTCGGGGACGAGGCCCGGGAACAGCTCCTTGTCGGAGACTCCTGAGCCTTGTCCAACCACTGCGGTGCAGCAGGATGGGGCCAGGCCTTGGGAGCCTCAAGGAAGCAACTGAGACAGCGAGGAAGTGAACCAGGTGCTGTGGCCCTGCCTCATGCCCAGCCCTGCCTTTAAGGGCCAAGTCCAGGGCTGCAGCCTCCACTTCTGCACCTGGAGGTGGCGGGGCGGAGTTGGCGGCGCCACTCTCAGGGCAGCACCTTGGACACCAGCCCCTTCAACAAGGCTCGAGCTGTGGCAGGCCGTAGGCGGGTGTCTCTTGGCCCTGCTCGCGCAGCCCTCGGCTCATGCTGGACGAGATGGGCTCCAAGGGGCCGCCCTCTGCCCGTCAGCACCCGGCCTGG
>NW_005843063.1:395107-415015 GCF_000455745.1 Alligator sinensis
GCAGCCTTTGCAGAGCTCCCGTGTCACCTGGGACCTATTGCAAAGCTGGTCCTGAAGAGATCGCTGCCCGTTTGCCTGTAACTTTTGGCCCCGCGGGTCTGGGGAGCGAGCGGGGGGGGCGGGGTTAAATCTGGGCCATATCGGGCCGGCACTGGCGCCACCCTGCCCCGCACACCAGGATCGTGGTCTGGGAGCAGGGTGGATTTGATTTAAATTTATTCGATTTAAATCACTGGTCAGGAAGCCTCGATTTAATCATTGTTTTCTACTAAAAGTGCTTGCTTGTTTGATATAGCCTTCATTAAAATATTCCCAAACAGGGTCTCTCTTATGGCTTTTGCAAGCTCACTGCTATGATAGGTTTTCCCTTCTACCATACCATTTCCTCCCTTTAAAAATGGTGTTTTTAATTTTAAAAAAATCATTAGAACAAAAAAAATCATTGATTTTTATCTACCCTGCCTGGGAGCTCAGTGCCGTTCCCTGCTGCTCCCCCTTACCATGTGTCAGGGCTGGGTCCCAGGAAGCCAGCACTGCCCCCTCTCAGCCCTCCTCACTGGCACTGGATCCTGATCCATGGGCCCAGAGAGTTGGCAGCAGATGAGTGGTGCCACTGCTCTCCTACCAACAAATGTCCAGATCCGTGAGGAGCCCTGAGTCGGCTGACAGCACCATGGGCCAGATCTGGCCTATACGCCAGAGGTTGAGCGCACCTGCCCTATAGGTTTGCTTTTCTGGGGATCCTGCCTCCCCATGCCCTGAGCTTATTCAATGCAGCATTTCTGAAATAACAGCCTTTCTGTTCTGGTGATCTTCTGTCCTTAGAGAAATTCACAGTCACTCAGCCTGTTTCTTTTTATTAGTTAAGTGACAAATCAAGAACAGCTTCCCCCAGTTGGTTTTTCAACTGTCTGTGCCAAAGAGTTGTCCTTAACATGGTCTTAAAGACTTGGGGCATTGCCTGTGCATGGTTGTGTTACCCTGCCAGCAAATATAGTAATTCAAGGCCCCTATAAATACTAGGCTCTCTAGCTTGGATGCTTGAGTTAGTTGTTTAAAATAAGTCTCATCCACTATTGTTTTTTGTGATGTGGGCACCCATAATAACATTGCCTTTGTTCTTTCCCCCTTGATGTAAAGACTTTCAATAAATTATCTCTTACTTAGTTCTGAACCTTAGAACAAGTGTAGACCTTTATAATGAACAATGCCACCTCTCACCATTTTTTTCCTCGTGTGTGTCCTTCCTGAACATGCTGTGCTTATCTATATCAAAATCCAGTTGTGCGAACTTTCTGACCAAGTCTTTTCTCTACGTCAGACAGTGTGGCTCTACTAGGTCTTTCAGTTCTTTCTGTTTATTCCTTACTTTTTTCCCTAGCATATAAGCATCTTAAATGCCTAATGGTTTGCCCCGCTAGTTTTTCTCTTGTGACAAGCATTTCTATATTTCCTCCTAGTTTAGTCAGTGTTTCTACTTTTTTATTCTTTTTTTGTCTATTATTTTTTAACATTAAAATATAGTGCTTCCTGAGACTCAGCTACATTGCTTCTTTCAGGATGTATGCTGAAATAACTACACAACCCATAAAAAGTTCTTTGGACTTTTCAGTTTTAAAGATGATGTTAATGTTTCAGGTTGTTTTTCATACTTTTTAATTATTATCAATTCCATATCTTTTTAATGTTTCTGAAAGTTGTTCTGTGTGTTGTATCTTCATCCCAGATGTACAAAAATGTGTATTTGTTGGATTGTGTATTCAAATTATTTTTATTGTCTCCTTTCCAGTTGCTTGGGATCAGTAATGCTCAACCTCTGACCCATGGACCAGATCTGGCCTGTGGGACCGTCATCTGGCCTGTGTGACTCCCTACGGTCCAGAAATTTGTAGAAGTGCGCTGATATATCAGTCCATATTGGATCGGCGCTGATAAAAGGAAAACTGACATTATTGACAATCGGCTTTTTTTTTTAATTTATTGTAGCCGGTAATGTCATTGATAAATGCCATGTCCATGCATTCAGCTGCAGCATGCACATGGCCAGGAATGCAGCCCAGCAGTGTGGAGACCATTGTCTGGCCGGGGGGGAAACTGGCATGGTGGAGACAGATCTAGGCTCCCATGGAAAGGCAGGGAATGGGGCTGCGGCAGGGCTCAGAGGGGGGGGCACTCCCCACCACTGCACACACCCCTGGGGAGGCATGGGGGGCATGTGCCCTCCAAATTTGTGGATGGGGTAGGGGTGGGTACCTGCTGCAGGCTTGGGGCTGTGGGTTGTACCAGCTGCTTCATGGTGAGGAGGCTGGGCTGGGGCTGCGCTCAGAGCAGGTGGCACTGGGAAGGAGGCTATGGTGAATTTTGGGATGGCTATAGCCCACCTTCCCACTCCAGGCACAGCCCCAGCCCAGCCCCCGTGCTGGGAAGAGGCTGGCACAGCCCCTGGCCCTGAGCCTGCAGTGGGCAGCCTGCTCTTGCCCTACACACAAATCTGGGAGGCACATGCCTCCCCCAGAGGTGCGGGGAACAGCCCCCCTTTCCTTCCCTCCCCACTCCTCCCAGACAAGCCACCCGTGTCTCTGTCCTGCATCCTACACCGCCCTGGCTGGGTAGCACCTGCTCCTGCCCCAGTCCCAGTCCCACTCCCTCCCTCACTGCAGGGGCCTCGATCTCCCCTCCCCTCCCTTCCTCACAGACTTACTGGCCAGACGCTGCTCTCCGAGCTGCCAGGCTGCATATCAGCTATTGGATCGGTATCAGCCGCTATGGCTGATTAATAATCGGCCATTGGTATTGGCCAAAAAAATCTTTATTGATGTACCCCTAGAAATTTGGCAATGGGGGAGTGGTGGCAAATAACAGTGCCACTACTCTGCCACCACCGAATGTCCAAGCCTCATGGACTGATGACTTGACCCCATGTGTTGGATCAGGCTGGTGTTTGAGGTCAGGGCCAGGGCCCAGAATGGTATGTCTGTTTGGGGCCACACACTGACCCCACTCTAGATCCAGCTCATGAACCAAATGCATGTCACTTGTCTGTCCCACAGCCCAGAAAGTTTGGGCACTACGGCTTTGGATGATCATTCAAGCTGGAGAGGCGAATAGTTGCTTTCCTATCGATGCTCTTTCTGATTTTTAGAGTGTTATTGACAAAGGTAATCATGTGACTTAAGCTTTTGTACCTTAAAAATAATTTTTAGCACTTTATTATTTTTTCTGGTTCTGTTATTACTCTGGGGGTTTTGAACCATAGTCTGTGATACTTTTTTTTTTCATATTTCACAGTAGCCCTAAAACAGATGGGAAATGCTTTAAGGAAGTGGGGGATGGAGAAATTGGCTGACCTGCAGGATTTTCATAAAGAAGCTAAAATAGAAAAATCTACGGTATGGAGAATATGAATAAACTTTCTTTCCTTGCTTTTTGGCTCTGGTGACTTTGTCAGATTTTTAGTCAAGCAGCCCCTCCGTGTGTTTCATAAAAATAACTGTTCTTTTTGATAGAGGTACACCAATATATTGGTCCATAATGCATCAGCATTGATATAAGAAAAATTGACATAATTGTCAATTGGCTTTTTTTGGCTGACGTGGCTGATAATGCTGCTGATAAATGCCATGTGCGTGTGTGCAGTTGCAGCATGCGCGCGGCTAGCCGGGCAGCTTGGACAGCAGCGTTCGGCTGGTAAGTTTTGGGGAGGGAAGGGGTACCCTGCCCTGGCTGGGCAGTGCCTGCCCTGGCCCAACTCCCTCCCTCACTATGGGAACCTCAGTCTGCCCCCTTCCCCTTCCCTCCCCAACAGACTTAGCAGCTGGATGCTGCTCTCCAAGCTGCCAGGCTGCATATCGGTAATCAGATCGGTATCGGCTAATATGGCTCATTAATAATTGGCCATTGATATCAGCCCAAAAAATCTTTATCAGTGCATCCCTACTTTTTGAGCATGCCCTCTTGCTGATCCATTGAACTGCATCTATGGTAACTATCAAAGATGCTGAAATTGATTGCACTAATAGGAGCTTTTAAAAGATGTCTTGTAGATTGAAGTCTTAACTTAAGTGATGGAGTGATTTAAGTTTATGATTACATGTGATATAAAGTAAACTTATGATAAGATCATTATGTTCATGTTTAGCCAAAAATAATGTGAGGATATAAATACTCTGAAGAAGAAATAGTGTTAACTAAGTACTCAAATATTGTAGCTGTTATGAGCAACATTAGCTTGTTTTTTATTAGATCTTCGCAACTACTTTCATTGTCTTTACTACTGTTCAGAGATTTGCCAGTTTGAGTGAGGTCTGATGATACTGTTGTCTGTTTTTTGCTGCTGCTCAGAAACTTATCAGTAACAGTAAACATGTCACGAAATGACTCAGTTAACTCAACTGTTGACTGAGAGAGAAGACTCCAACCTAGGGATTAAGCCAGCGGGTCTCAACCTTTTTAGACTCATGGTCCCCTCTTAGCCTTGACTTGTTCTTGACTATAGAAAAATAATAAGTAAGTCATCTGTTGCAAAGAACTCAAAAGGACCAAACAGGTCAGAATGTTTTTGACACTAGGGATTCCTATTTGAAATTTCTGGGTACACCATGTGTATCATATTTGCATGCCTAATTGCTAACATTGTGTGGCACTGCATCACCCTTGAAAGGATCTCAAGGCGTCTCAGGGTGCACAATCCCCTTGCAAAATCCTGGTTGAGAATCACTTGTCTAGGCACTATGGAGAACAGGGCTGTTGAATTGGCAGCCCATGGGTTGTGTGCAGCCCATGAGGGATTAAGTTGTGGCCCCAGGTCTCCTGCCTGCCTGCCATTCCCCACATTGTTCTGGCTACAATATCAGCTGTAGTCTCCAGGTTCCCCTTCCACGTACAACTGTTGCATCCTGCTTCCACCCCAGAGAGCAGGACAATGCGCTGTGCTGCATGGGGAACTGAGGGTCAGTCTGAGGTTGCACGTTGGGGGGATCGCACTGGCATGGTGCAGCAGTGGTGGGGAAGGGGAGAGTACCCTTGTGGGGGTGGGACATGGGGGGAGCATCTACACAGCACAGCTCCTGGAGGGTGTAGCCCCCAAGGACTTAGAAATTGGACAGGCCTGATGTGAAGAGTATTGGAGACTTTTCTTTACCAACCTCAACAAATAGGAAGCTTAGAGGTGATTGTAAGAGACAGATGAGAATGCTTCCTTTCTTCTGGTATTGTCTCTAGTCCTCCTAGCTGAAGGATACAAAAGATGGAGTGCCAGATTTTATAAGATATTTAGGAACATAGCTACCTTTTAAATATCTGATGTGGAGTACCCAAGCAGAATGAATGGAATCTCCCTGGCAGAAATTGCAGTAGCTTCTCTTTCCCAGTATTTAAGGAGTGAAAAAATAGGGATTGTGTGTGTGGCATGGTTTCTTACGTAGGTTTTGTCTCTGAACATAGATACACTGCCCTTCCCAGGAGTGCATAGCTAGAGGCATGGCTTTTTGAAGAAAAAGGTATATTTTATAAGAAAGATATTTATCTCTGGTTCATGGGGATTCTCCTGGGAATAACAGGGGACAGATATGTTTTTAAGCCTAACATGCTTTTTTCCTGTTTTGGAATTTTACAAGAGGGATGATGCACAAAAATAACTGAATAAGAAGACTATAGTAGATAATCTCTTGTATGTGTTAATCAGTAAATACATATTTCTGTTTTGGCTGCAGATACTGATACCACAGTAGCCTCATTCCTCTACCTGGAGTCAACATGTCAACGAAATCTGAAGCTCCACTTTCCTTGACTGACTGTCTCTGCCAAATTTGCACGGAAATTTTTGTGGAGCCAGTGACCCTACCATGCAATCACACTCTCTGTAACTCCTGTTTCCAACTGACAGTAGAAAAAGCAAGCCTGTGCTGCCCTTTCTGCCGCCGGCGGGTCTCTTCCTGGGCACGATACAATGCTCGCAGAAATACTCTTATCAATTGGGAGCTGTGGGAAAAGATTCAAAAGAATTACCCAGAGGAATGTAAGCACAGAGTTAATGGGCAAGATCTGGTAGAGGAACGTAAGTAAAAACTACATTGTCTTGGACCTGTCTGTGCTCTAGCAAAGTTGTTGGCTCTCATGGGCTTGGATGTCATGACATGAGACCACCACAGAATTTCACTGCTGTAGCTGTATTACTGGGAAATACAGTCTCAAAACCAGTTTGTTTCAGTGCAAAGTAAACTACAAAAGAAGGAAAGGTGACCTCTCAAGCCCTGTTTACACAGCTTTCCTCATTGTTACACTTTGCCTGTGGGCACTTCTGATTTTAGGCCCTATGGAGGCAAACTGGTGAGAAATGCAGGCAGAGCAAAAGAATATCTTAATCTCAATTATTTTATTACTAAAGCACTTGAGCGTTACTGATCTTGAAACTAACAAGCCTTAAAATGCGCTTTCCCAAGTCTGAGCTTAATGCTTCTTTTGAATCCATACTTTATCATTTTTTCAAGGTAGGTAGCACCGCTACTGCCTCCTTTTTCCTGCAAGTCCTTCTCAATGCAGTGGTTATTAGCCCTTTGCACAGAATAGAACTCTGCTGTGACATAGGGCCCCTCAGTTTGCATAAGAGCAATTTAGGGTCAATGGGAATGATTCAGCTACTGACTCATGCCTATGGAACAATGGCATTGACTCCAAATTGCTCTTATGATTAGTGATAATCCTTCAACTTGCTGTCCAGTACCTTTCCTGGAAGGGACACCTATCCAGAATACAGTGCAGGTTGCCTTTGGGGTAAGTTGGGATTCAGTATTTTAAATCTAATTCAACAAAGTTCAACAAACTTCATAATTGGATGCTGTCATGGCTTGATTTATCAGTGTGTTTTCTCTGAGATGGCCATTGAAATTCTTTTGATTTGAAATTCTTTTGAAAAAATTCTTGATTTGAAATTCTTTTTATCTAACAGGGTATCCTTGAAGCTATTTGTACAGACACCTTATGCAGGTTAAAGGACCTGTTTTCTTAGCTTATTTGAAAAGGCAATTATTTGCTTGGTTGTGCATGAACATATAATTTTATCACTGTACGACCTGAATGTGCACTTTTATTTGTGAGGCACATTCCTTGAACTACTTCCTTGAGATGTTGTGATATGGCTAAAGGGAAAAATAAAGGCTCTCCATTCCAGAGGAGTAAGTATTCTGAGGGATGTTTCATTTTGCAAAGGAGAGCAACAATACATTGAATCAGACAGATAAAATTATAGTCTCATGCTGTAGACTTGCTGTACTACTAAGACTTATGTATCAGTATTTAGGAAATGACAACATTTCTAATCATGTCATTTAGGAAATGACATTTCATATCTCAGAAGGTTTAAGCAGGTAATCAGGGCAATATAGCAGTATTCTTCACCCAGAAGGGAAGGGGAGTCCTTAATTCTGTTTCTTTGAAAATAGGCATTCTAGAGGAATCTCATTTGAACGTCCACCACAGTCAGAGTTTGAGCTGTGTTGTGGTATTGGCTTTTCATCTTTAAATAAATACTGCTTCCAATTAGTTGGAAAAGAAATTGACCTTTGAGAACACCAGTGAGTTGCACCACTTAACAAATGAGATTCCTATGAGAGACTTTAAAGAAACAGAACAACATATATTTTCTTTTTGAAAAGCCTTTCAGGCTTTCTTCTGGAGCACAAAAGAAAAAAAGAAAGATTTCTTTTTGCCTTGTAGGTTAGCTTTAAGGTTTTGCCCATCTTGTTTTAATTCACTCCACACTAGTGTAATAAGAAACTATTTTTGTCATAATGGATGAGGGAAAATGGACATAATGGTTCATAGAGATGCTTTTGTTTCATATTTGTGAGTTGGAACATATTTCATGTCTGTTAAACAACACAGTTTGGCTAAGGGGCAGGAATGGATATGACTCTTCTGTGTGTTCTCAGCTTAATATGAACCAGAATAATATAATTTTTATGTTATATGGTAAGAAAAAGATTTCTATAAAAGTCTGATGTTGAAAGTGATGGTTTTTCTTTTTCTCCCTACATTCTCCTTCTGTTTCTTTGAGTTAGTTTGTATATCACAACCACTGCATCAGCTAAGCAAGCCTGGTGAGTTGAGACAGGAATATGAGGCAGAGATTAGCAAGGTAAGTCTAGAAACTTAATTGATGTATCTATTTATTCTAATCTTGTATGTAAAGGGTGACTAGTATTTGATGTGTGTAACTTACTTCCTACAGTTTAAGACAGGCTTAGTTCTTTGTTGAAAAACTGAAGAGAAATGAGCTTCAAGAATTATTTGAATTTGGAATAAAATATTTTAATTAGTGAGAGACCTGAAAAATTGAATTTCCTCCCTTATTGAATAAAAAAAAAATAGTGCTGGAAGGGACCATGAGAAGTCAATCAATCCAGCCTGTTCAGGGCAGGGTCAGCTCTATCTGGGTTGATATATACAAGAGAAGGCTAGGAAATGATTTTATTAAAATGTACAAGAATATGTGCAGGAAGAACATATTTCATACTAATAAGAATATAAAACCAAGTAGCTGGAAGTAAACAATAACAATTAAAAAATAAGAAGAGGGTTCAACCTTTTTAACAATGAGGGTAGTTAATCACTGTAACAGTTTACCAAGGGATGTTACACATTCTCGGGTATGGACATATGAACAAATCACTTCAGGGACAAAAGGGGCCAGGTATTTACTCTCTGCTAGCTGTTCTGCAAAAAGTACCCAGATGCATGCTCTTCCTCATGGTAATTAGGGGAAAAATCAGCAGTAATTTACCCCTTTTTCTTTGAGAGCTGAACTATCACATTTTAACTTCTGCTATGCACATGGGCAGTTACCCCAGAGTAGCTGTTGGGCAGTAAGGCCCCACCACCCTTTTCTCATGTTGTTCGTATGTACACACACTCAGTGTCCAACTCTTTAAAACATAATAAGTTGTTTAGAAAGAGAAATTTTGCAGGGTTCAATTGCAAAATGTTAGGCTCAATATAGTTATTATTGGGTAAAGTTTTATGGCTTGTTATAGGGTTACTCAGACCAGATGAACATAATGGTTCAATCTGACCTGAGTGTTTGTATACCTTTGTACACTGAACATTCAGACTAAGGATACAAATATGATAGAGCATCTGGGAGGTCTTAGACCTCCTGTTACCCAGCGTTATTCACTGCAGTCCAAGAAATGAAGTGTCATCCTTAGATATGTGCACTTTCCCACCCATGCTGAGCTGTGGCTTCTGTAGGTCTTCATATACACATCCACCTCATGTCAGAAAACAGAAATTTAGAATTCCTGCTCTGTTCCTGTAACTTTCAAGTAAATAACATTCTTTTCATACTGATGGTTGAGAAGCCTGTTGTAAGTTAGCAAGTTTACACACACACAGCTTTCTAAGTATCAAAAGTTCTATTTCAAGGGTTGGCAGCTTTTTGCTGGTGTAGCCTCTACCATCCCTCACCCCATTTGCCAACTACATGCACTCACCCTTGCTGCAGATTCCAGTTCCTTCTGCAGTGAGTGTAATGCAGGTGCAGGCAGCAGAGGGAAGCACTGAGGAAAGGATGGGTGGCACAGCACAGGTCTGTACCACTGATTCCCCTCTGATTGATAGGACCTTTACAGGCTGGATCAGACCCCTTTGGTCAGATTCAGCTTGTATGCCATAGGTTGCTGACCCCTGCTCTGTTGCTTTACTTGATTATTTTATTTGATACTTACGGTTTACTGCAGCATCTTGCATACTGTGTCCTGTATTAAGATTAATAAAGTCTCAAGTATAAGACTTCACAGCATGCTGTTAAATCTGTCCTATGAAAGGTAGAGAATGACATAGGGAAGTTCAGTTTATCGAATTTTAAATGTAAGCAGATCTACTATAATGTGTTTTCTACACCAACACTTAATTTTAAACGTTTCAAATGAAATCTTAACTCTTCTTTCAGGTGGAAGCTGAGAGACGGGCACATGAACAGGAGGAGAACAAAGCAAGTGAGGAGTACATTCAGAAGCTGTTAGCAGAAGAGGAGGCTGAACACAGACTAGCAGAAGAAAGGCAAAAAGAGATGGAGGAACAGCTAAAACGAGATGAACAGCTGGCATGGGAGCTGAATAACAGCCTGGTAAGTTTAGATCTTTTGAAGCATATGCAAGAACTTTTGGATGGAATCTTAAGACATTTTTGAATTTCATTAGTGAGCTGGTATTAGATATGAGGTACTTAAATACTACATTGATTAGTAAGTACTACATTTTAAACAGAGAAAGGGAGGAAATATCCTGATTTTTTTTTTCCACATGTTTAACATATACTTGGAAGTCATATCAGTAGTTTGGTTAGTGTTTTTTTTCTTTTTTTTTAAATAGTCCCTCATAGCAACACCCTTCTCTGCTCTCATAAGCTCTTTTCTTTCTTTCTAAAATAAAATCAGTTTTATTTTGGAAGAATATAATTTCTGTTACCTGTGCTTGGGAAGGAGTGAAAAGGGTAATGTTAACATTTGAAAAAACTGCACTTAGCAGTGATTAGAATTCTTCTATGTGTAGATATGGGATGTATATTTGGTACCATTTTCCATTTGATTGTAGTACTTGCCAAAACTGCTATTTAGATAACACCTCTTGTCTACTAATATTACTGCCTGCAGATAAATGTAACGCATGATAAATGTAATGTGTAGTTGTTTAGAGGATTACACAGCTTGTTAGCACTACAAAATTTTATTCAGAATCACGCTTATTTTCAGTTTTGTATAACCTCTGTATTTTTACTGTCATTGAAGAACAAGCACATAGAGGAGCCTACGATTGGCACTTCTTCACTTGCAAACAGTCTTTCATCTGGCCCCTCCCCAGTTAATTCATGCAAGACAAAGAACAAATCGTGCAGCTCTGGAGACATTCAGAAGTAAGGTTTCTGACTAATATTTGTTGGTAAACTTCTATAATGCAAACTGTGGAAGAAGGAATATGTTTTCTGGTTTAGAAAGTGCTTCCACGTATAGCAGGGGTTTGGGTTGTATAGCTGAACTTTTACATGTATCTCTATAAACTAGCTTAATAGGATCCTAGTTATGTCTCTCAAATGATTTCCATATTAAACTCATTCAGATAATAGGTAAAAACAGAATCTTTCTAATTTAATTTGCAGTTTAGATGATCTAGAATCTGAACATAGTATTTTTTTCATCTAGAAGGCAGGGTATATATCCACTTTTATAGACTAACTAAATAAGATATATAAGGATAGAGGCAGAGCATAAGCTTTCATGAACCTAAGTTCACTTCATCAGATGCTGTGAAAGGAAGTACAGAAAACAGAGTTAAAAGGAGAGAGAAATTAGAATACAAAAGGGATTGGGAAGAGAGCTAGGAATAGGGGTAGGAAGGAGGAGATAGTGCTAGGAGAGAAAAGCAAAGAGCAGTAAACTCATGGGAACAAAAGAGGGTCACAAAAGCTGATTTTGGTATTGAGATAAGAATCCATAGTCCCTGTTTATACCACATTTAACACAACCCAGTTTGTGGATCATTTCTTGTTCTTCAGTTTCTCATTCAAAGTTTGTTTGTTTTTTTGCTGGAGAGCTGCAATCCTGAGGTCAGTAATGGAGTGTCCGAGGAGGCTTAAGTGTTCTGCCACAGGCTTTTCATTTATTCCTACATGTAGAGATCTGTCCCACATAGACAGCAGATGGATGTTGTAAGCTGGTGATGATGCATATGACACTGGTTGAGTGCAAGTGAGTGCACCTTGGATGTTGTTCTCCTTGTTGTTAGGTCCAGTGATGATGTGGTCTGTGTTGATGTGGAGATACAGTAGACATTTAGGTTCATTGCAAGGCCTGGTGCCTCAGTGAGGATGGGAGTTTAATTATTAGTCTGTTGTTTGAGAGATGCTGTTTGAGGTTGGGGGATGTAACAGGGAGACAGTGGCTCCTGTTACTTTAACAAGAAAGTGCAGCAGGCCACTTACTGTGTAGGCAGGCAGCTGAGCCAAAGCTAGCTGCGCTGCACAAAGCTTGATGTGTGGGGCAGATTTTCTGGCAGCCTGAGAATAAAGGCTGCAAGCAGCTGGGTTATGCTGCAACAGGGAGGAGCAGGCTGGCCAGTAGGTCCAAGGGAAAACCCCAATGCTTGACTAAAGTCACCTGGCTGGAAACGGCAGTGCTTCAGGGTATATAAGCCCAGTGCCTGAAGCAAGGCAGGTAATCAAGCCCTGCATGTTGCAGGGAGCGGAGCTCTAGGAAGGAAGGAGCTGCAGGAGACCGTTTGGCAAGCACCCAAACCAACCTTGAGAGCTGGCAGGTGAGAGATCAAAGGGAAGGAGGATTTGCAGGATGCCATTGACCCAGAGTGAAGGGAGACCTTTAGTTTGGAAGCAGTTGCTTGTATTTGTGTTGTGGTTAGTTTTAACCCTGGTGAACTGGAAATAGCTGTCAGGGGAGGTGTGGAAACAGCAGGGCAGGGTGTCAGAGCATCCTGCCTGACTTCCCACAAGAGAGGTTAGTGCCACTGGCACAAGAGTCCATGGGCCTGCTGTGGTGGTACAAGGTATTGATTAAGCATTGCTTCAAAGTTCAAGGCCTTGGGTTTTAGTCCTGGGTTGGGAGGAACCTGAGAGAGAGCCCAGAGTTTGGGGCCACCAGACTGAGAGACAGAGACTGAGTGGAGAGGCAAAGAAAAGGGAAAGCTGGCAAGGAGGCAGCCCAAATACAAAACCCCTGACACCAAGAGCCCTGCAAGGCAGTGAGATCCTGCCTTAGGAGTCCTCCTATCTTCATCATTGAGCAGGGGTAAGATGCCTCCCAATTTAATTTTTCTTTCAACAAGGCACATGAGGAGAGTGGGAAGGTATCCAAGTGGACAGTAGCAGCAGGACTGGCTGTAACAGAGTGGAAGGGCCCTCAATTTCCTAGGTTTGTAAGCCAGAACAGGTTTGTCCCCAAAGACTATCTTGAGATGATTATCCTTTTCCAGGAGAGGTTGGAGATCATTAATGATGCATCTTAGGTGTTCAAGCCAGGGGCTGTAAGTGACAACCAGAGGGATTCTGTTGTCCTTGTCCCAGGGTTGGTATTGTAGCAGGTCAGAGCGAGGTCTGAGTCTGGCTTTGTTGGTCTGAATGGCTACAGTTTTGGGAGTGTTTTGTAATTGTAAGAATCCCTGCTCTAAATTGTATTGTAAGAATCCTTTTCATCTGACTTTTTAATAAAGAATCTGTAGATGGAGCTCAGTAATTTTGTTGCTGCACAGACAAGAGCAGAATTAATCTTTAAGTCAGAATAACTTGAAACAGACACCAACACTAATCTTGCCCTCTTTGTTTGTCAGAGTTAACCCTGAGGTCTGGAGTAATGGGTAGGGTGGGTAGGCTAAATGGGTAGTAATGGGCAGGCTAAATTTTTTTCTTAAAGTTTTAGCATTTGTTTTTTTTCCTTTCAGATATCTGTCTCCAAAACCTTGCAGTGCTTTGGTATCAGCATTGCTCTCTACAGCAAAAGAGCGAGAAAGAAATGGCTCCTTTTCTATGGTAACATATACTTCCATATGAAGTTATCTGTTTTATAATTTATTAATAGTTGCAAATTGTCTTTTTTTTTCCTTTGCAGTATAGTTTGGAAATGCAGAATTGTCATAAGAAAAGCAAATTGCCGTTTACATTGTCAGAGGCCTGTGTTTGGTCAGATTTTAAGAAATGTCCCTGATATAATTCTATCCATGGGCACACACAATTTTGTCACTTTAGGAAAAGCTGTAAAATCAAACTATGGATTCCAGTTTTCTGTTTTCAGTTTTGTTTATGGCCAAAAAAAGTCACCATTAGCTTTTCCTGTTTGAGTTCTACTTTTCTAACAAAAAGAATCATAACTGCAAATTCAGCCTACTGCTGGGAAGGCTGTATTGATTGTTTTGTCTGAGTTTTGTCTGGTCTTTTTTCCAGGAAAGCAGTAGCACTGAAGACAAAAGCTTTATACTGCAAGAAGATGAGAAAGAGGAAATGCCAGCTTTATCTCCACAAACATTCCTCACCAACTTGCAAAATACTGAAGTTAAGGATTCGTTTTTAGAATCATGTCTAACTTACTTAAGTGTCCATACTCCAGTAAGGTCTTATCCTGTCAAGAGGGAAGGTATGGCAGATCCACAATATCAGGTAGATGAAATTGCAGATGCAGAATGGGAAGAACCTGAGACTGGACTTCCTAACTCCACAAGAGATGTGACTAGAAGTGCCTTTGAAAATGATGATTTTACATGTAAAGAAAGCATAAACTTGGGGAAACCTGCAGAAAATAGCACTTCTGTTCAGGAAGCAGCAGATTCTGTGTTTGCCAGCCCCAGTGCAACGCAGATCTTGATGAAAGTTGCCGGAAACAATTCAGGTGAGGGAAAAATCACAAATGGATTACAGAACACTAACGAGACTCCCAAAAGAAAATATTTGGACTCTCCAACAGAAGCAGTCATTGATTCATGCTTGCTGGATAAGAGGAGGAAAACTTTTCCAGAAACATTTGAAAACCAAAAAGAACTGGTAAATGATCTCCATCTGCAAATACATATGGATTTGGAGCAAAAACTTTTGGAGAGACATAAGCAAGAGGAACAGGATAGACTTCTGGCTCTGGAGCTTCAGAGACAGATTGACAAAGAGGAAAGGACACTAAACAGACAGAAGGGGTCTCCAGATGAGTACCTATTGCGCACTAAATTGCCTCCATCTAAGAAGGAATCTCCCACTGGCAGAGGAAGTTGTAAGATGAGAAAGGACTCAAAATCTCCAAAAAATCAGACTGAAATGGCTTATCGAACCCTGCGAAGAGCTTCCCACAATGAGAACTGGCAGTCCCCCACCAAGCTCCAACTGAAATTGCCCAGTGTCAAAGGAGGAAAGGTGCTGAACTGTGTTGTCAACAGCTGTGATTCTCAGGATATCCAGTCACGACCCAAGACTAAGCAAAATACAATCCTTCAGATGTTTAAGAGGTCTGTTTCAGAGTAACAGCTCAATAGAATTGAAAAAACCATATTTGGCTGGAGGGCAATTAAAGCTGCTTTAATACCTTTCTCTGTATTAGGCAAAACTTCATGTGAGCAGCTAATTTTAAAATGATTATATTAAGAGGAGAATCAATCTGGAACACAAGTGCATGCACAATTATACTTTGCTGTTGAGCTGAGGAGCCTCTAATGCCTTCCTTTCTTCTATCAGTTTTAATCTCTTCTTTATCAACATTGCATCTCCCTTCTTCTGTCCTTAGTAATACTCTAAGTGTTAGAAGGTGTTGGTGTTTAACATCAGAACAACTGATGCCCTCCATGATATATGGTTGCTTCACATTGATACAAGGAATTGAAACCTTTTGTAGTAAGGACATGCTTTAATTCAAGATAAATCTGACCAAAGGGCTACTCTGTATCTTCAGTTATTTGCTCACTGCAGGGAATAAGCAGCACAGCCACTGTTCATTAGGTCAAAAGGCTGGCCTGGAACTATACCATGCGTTGCTGCTGGTTGGCAAGGATGTGACAGTTAGCTAGGTTTGTTAGGAATACTGTCCTTAGTGGCATCACTTACAGGTTCCCTAATGTGTTTGTAGCTACTGTTAGGGCTATCCGTATTAGCACTGGGTGAACAAGCAACTGAATGCCATTTGTTTTAATAAAAAACTATTTTTTTAGAGAAAACAGAAAAATAAAGGCCCTTTAGCTCTTACAATATTTAAAAACAAGAGTGGGGAGGGGGCTTTTCTATAGATGTGTCATTGGTATTAACAGTTGAAACTGGATTTATAAATGGGAGCCAGTTATCGCAATCTTTCACTGGAGCCATTAAAAGAAGATTTTTGTTTTGTACTGTTTTCTTCCCACAGTTATATATAGATTCCAACAGAACCAGGGTTTCAAACTTGGTTACCACACCCAGCCAGATCTGGACCACAGGATTTCTTGTAGGCTGCATCCAGACCCACCTGCAGTGGTAGGGCAGGCTGTGTCTGGGTTACCTCTGGGTGCCTGACCCACTATGTTAGCTCAGGGAGATACGGGGATTAAAGCAGCCATTGTTCGCCTCATTCCCAAAACACATCCCCAACAGGGCTCTGTTTCCCAGAATTTGCTGGCAGGGATACAGAATTTTGCCACTGCATAGGTGTCCCCTCTGCTTTTTCATCAAATTAGTTGCACTGTTATATAGACTACAAAAATGCTGAGAGGAGAGCTTATGACAGGCTACAGATATTAGATAAGATTAAGGTTTTCTTGTTTATCTGTATTCGTTTGTCTTCATTATTGTTATGAAACTAACATTTACATTATGAAGAAACAAAAATCAACTATTGTTTTGTTTTGAATTAATATTTTTTTACAAAAAAAAAAGCCTACAATACTGAAGGACTTCTGTAGGTACTCACTAAATATATTAATCAGTATTATAAATAGATTTAAGTTTGGTTCTTATTTTTTTCTGAACTACACAATTTGGGATTACTGAAAGCTTTCAGAACTAAAGCTAAAAATGATGTTTTGAATCCGAGTTTAGTATTGGCCTTTTGGCTCAGTTCAAGTTTAATAAATTAAACCTATTCTTAACATTAGTTTTCAAGATTAAAGCCCAAGACATTCCAGAGTCGCAGTAAATCTGTTTCTACTTCTGACTTAAAGTAGCTTTGAACACTACAGACCTGGTACCCTGAATTGATTTTGTCATCTTTTTAATAAGGAAGACTTAAAAAGATTACACTTTACTATAAACAATGTTTTGAATTAATCTGGGGGAAATGTGAACAGTTGAGACAAGCCACAAGTCTGAGTGATTTTTGCCTTCAGGTATTTATAACAACAACTCTTTGAGGAGCTTTATGTACATAGATGGCAACTTCCCTGAAGACCATTTCAAATTAACAAATGCAGTAAGGTGAGATGATGCAACATAAAGAAATACTCTTGGCTTTGCCCCTCTTATTGCTGCCTCACCCATTGTGCAAAAGCTTTCACTCACTATGTACTTTAAAAAAAAAATAAAGTACCCCACTTATATTTTATTCTTTTTAATGCCTACATTTATTCACTGAAACTCATTAATGTTTTCCTTCATTTAAAGGGCTTCCTAAAAACAAAATGTTGACTAGATTGTTACTGTTGGGTCTCAGCATTTTCTGTTATCAAAAACCTGTAATTTCTCTAGCTGTCAGAAGTTTATGTTTGTTTGTTTGGGGGCCATTGTAGAATTAGTCGCTACAGACTTATTCTTAGACTAGCTTCCTGAGCCTCAATGCTTTCTAGAATATTCTGTTGCATTTCCTTCTGGCTTTGCTTAAAAAAGGGGTTGCTGATCTCAGTGTTGCCAGCACTTGTGATTATGCAACAAGTCTCATTATTTGGTAGTTTTCTTAAAGCTACAGCTTTTGTGAGGTCATGTGATTTAAAATCCCAGCTTGCCTGCTTGCTTGCTTTTTCTTTTTTTTAAAAAAGCTACTATATATTAGGGTTGCAGAGGAACCATAAAATGTGATTTCTATGCACTAAACATACACAAGACAAAAAGATCCCCAAATGTTATTTTCAAGTCAGTGTCATGACTTAAGGATGCTTGACTTCTGTTTTAAAATTTCTTTGGTCACATAGCTAAGAAGCATCTTACTCAGCTAAAGCTGGTGTTTGAGAAATTGTGACCTTCAGATTCTTGTTGTGTTGTCCCACAAAGGGTAATTTTGATTTCACAAGCTAATTGATGGATAAGCCTTAGTGAATGGTACCTTTAAGGCTACAGGTTCATTTTTCTTTGCATACTTTCAGTACACATTGGAACACTGACGGTGGTACTTCATCTAATGACTTATTGAAAGAAAAACTCAAAAATATATTTTTAAATGAGTATCTAGACCAGTGATTCTCAGCTGGGGTGATGGGAAGCCCTGGGGTGTTGCCAGATCCTTTGAAGGGTGCCAGGAAGTGTGAGGAGATGAGCAGATAAGCTGGGCTCAGGCTTGTCTCTGCCTAGACAATCCTGCACCCCTACTGCCGAGCCCCTATGTAAGGTGGTAAGTATTGTAATATATAAATTCGTTTTTGAAATTTGGTGCCACTCAATTCACAAAAGTTGTGGAGAGGTGGCTCAAGTCCAAAAAGGTTGAGAGAGAACCACTAGCCTAGACATAGGCTCCCCAGGCAGTTTTTGAGCATTTAAATAGGTGGCCTGATTTTTAAAAAGCGCTCTGCCTATTGGAATTAATAACAAATGGATGTTTGTAGGCATAGTTTCATGCCTTATATGTACATTTGAAGCAAACTTCTTGCCTGTAGCATCTAGTTAATCAATTAAAGGCATTTCAGAAGTCATCCTCAAAAGATGGTATTTACTTGATTGTCATCTTTACAGTAGGAAATGGTTGTGTCAATGCCACTCAGATATGAAAATAAAACTACTAAAAACTTTTACTTAATTCTAAAAATGCAATACATTCATGTACAGACTATTTACTTTGAAGAGCATACCTGCTAAATTTAGCCTGATGCTACAGTTGGATATATCAGGACCAACTTCCACTAATGTTAAGGTATTTGTTCTCAGTGCTAGTTGTGGTTGGTTGATGGCACCTTAAGAGACCAATCGTTTCTACCTCTCCTGCCTGCAGTCTGCTTCTAAATTGTATTAAAAGACATCTAAAAATGAAGTAAACTTTTCTTAAGCATTAATTTTCTGTTAAAATAATTACTGGACTTGACACAGGGATCTTGTAGGAGTGAAAATGGAAGATGTGGTTGATGAAATTACTCCCAAATTTTCCTCACTCACTGTGTGGGCCTCCTCTGTGCCAGCTATCTAGCCCACTTTCTTCACACAAAATGTATTTTGCTAAAATGATGGTGTGTGTAAGCTGAATCAGAGGGCTACGTACAAAACCTGAGTCTTGGTACAGTCATGATACAGGTCTTTGCCTGAAGGCTTTAGCTTTGGGGTACTTCCATGTTGGGTATTAAGGTAAAGTCACTCTTGCTATCTGCTTGTAACCCCTCGACTCCATGAGCAGGGCCCCATCAGCCTTTCATTATAGAGAAAATGTGCTGAGACTTCCTACTGGTTAAAAAAAAAACCAAGAAACCTTTGGACTAAGGCTTATGCATCCCTTATGCAGTAGCATCTGCTGAAGTCTGTATCTGCCCTGGAGCTGCCACACAGTGTGAGCTACCCCAAGTGTGGCTGGTAGGATATCTGCTGGAGGCTACAGGTAGCTTAAGAGAGCAAACTGCTTCGTTTATCTCCACGGGGTGATGAGTGAAACCTTCCGTTGTGGAGTCCTCTACTCCCTCAGGCTGTGCTTTAGGAAGGGGTAGGGAGCATCCTGACTAATGCCTACCTGCTGGGCACCAGCGGTAGAAGGCAGTTTGACCACAGAGGGCCAGCCGTAGGGATGCCCCCCCGCCGCCGCTGTGTTCTCACTGCCACCTCCCATCCTGTTGTTAAAGCCCCGGCTCCTGGACTCAGGGAGGCTCTGGTTGAACGTTTCAGCCCTGCTCTAACCTGAGCTGTTACAGGGAGCGAACCTGAAAATGTAACTCAAGCTGCTCCTGGAGGCAATGTTTTTGAAACTCCAGGGCTATTATTATTTTATATTATCATTATTTAACTGAAGAGGGTGTGGTGGTTAATAATAATAATAATAGTAATAATGATCGAAACAATGCTGTAATAATACAAATAATCGCTACTAATAATGGTGATTATTGTTAATAATAATTATAATGGACGGTGATAATGACATGAGTTGCACACTGGGTGGGGGAAGGGCCGCGGCTCGGCGGGAGCGAGGAGATGGGTAGAGCCTCTCGCGCAGGCGCACTCCGCCGTCTCTTGTGTCCGCCGCGGCCGCTCTCAATAAAGCTTGACATTGAAAGTGAAAGCGCC
>NW_005843064.1:0-7440 GCF_000455745.1 Alligator sinensis
GGAGCCAGAGCTCCGTGTGCTGGGCAGAAGCCATGGGACTGAAGCCTTCCACCTGCCCACCCAGAGGTGTGTGGTGGCAGCAACAGCAGCTAGAGGTGAGGGAGGCAGAAAGGCCCTGTAATCCCTGGCCAGTGCACAGTCTGTGGTGAGGCTGCAGCCAGCGGGTGCTGCACAGGACAGGGGTGCAGCAGGGGCTGTGAGCTCCTGCAGCAGATGTCTTCTGGGCTCTAGACCCACCAGCAGCTCTAAGCCAGCCGGGGCAGCCTGCGTTCAGCCATCTGCCGCTTGTGCCCCCCACCCCAAGCCAAGGGAGTGGTCTCCATGGCCCAGCCCAGGCCAGCCCCTGTGTGTCCGCCTTCAGCAGCATCTGCAAGTCAGCCCAGCTCCATCCCACAGCTTCAGGTGAGGCAAGTGGATGGCAGTGCCATGGTGGCCAGCTCTGGCTATTCCCCCACCCCTGCCACTGAAGTGGGGAAGGGGGTGAATGCCTAATGGACTGGTACACCCTGGCCTGGCAGACCTCAGCTGCAGTCCCCTGGTTGGAGAGGTGAGGTGAGGAATAATTTTCTTCCCTGCTCCCTTCACCTCAGGGGGTCATTCTGGCTGGCATCTAGCCACAACCCCACCCCCAGCCCTAGCTAGAGAGCAGAGGGGTACAGCCAGCCTTGCTCTCTGGAGCAGAGCATAGCCCAGGTCTGCAGAGCATGCTAGGATGCTGGGGGACTCTGGTTTAAGTTAAACCAGGAAAGTGTCTGGGACAGAAGTTGACCCAAATCAGTTAAGTCTGATACTACATTCAACCACATTTATCTTAAATCAGTTTAGACAATTTAGAAACTGGTTTATGTGCACAGAACTTATGTTCTGTTACAGGTTTAAACCAATTTTTGATCACTTAAACCGGTTTATGTGTAACTTCTGTCCCTAGCCTTACACTAAAATTCTCCCACTCTCTATAAGGTTCCAATACACTGGATTCTCCAAATCTCCTTGTTATCTTGGGGGATCAAAAGAGTTTCTGTGTCACTCCTAAACTCCTTAAAACATGTTCAAAAATCTCCTAAACCTATAGGTAACCTAAACCCTAGGAAGCAGGGTAAACTAGTTTATGTGCTACCAGAGCTAGATTTCTTTGATTCTTCAGCTAGCTCATTTATAATTAGGCCAGGTATCTCTGTGCTGAATCTCCATATGCAGTGTAGATATACCCTAAATATGCTCCTTTGTATCTACTATGGTACACATTGTTTTGTCTTTTGCTTGCAACCCACATGCATCTATTTTGAAAAATGCATTACTAATTTAGCATCGCTTGTACCTGCTTTGAAGGCACAACTGCTTCATGAAATGGCATAAGATTTTTATTCCGCATTGTTGTAAAATGCTTTCAGTGGCAGTCAGCTTCATGACAGATTGTATAGCTTATTAAATTATGGGCTTGATGTTTCAGAGGTGTTGAACTCTATTTAAAATCTGAGAACTGCAGCTTGTTCAGCAGCTTTAAAATCAAGCCCTATATGTGATTTCTTGAGGGATATATGTTTAGTACCCATACATATGCTTTTTGTTTATCTTGACTTGAGATTCACTGATCCTTTTTTTTTCTTTCTACCAATTGCTTTTTTTGGTTTACGTAATTTAGAGATTGCTATCCCTCCTGTCTTGTATTACATTTTGCAATTTTGATAAGACATACAATTCTGGTCTTGATATTTTATAAATGGGCTTGGCCTAGGACTTTCAGAGTTGTTATGGGTTGCTATGGTAAGTGGTAAGAACAATTTATCAGGAAAAAATGGGACAAAGGTAGTCATCAGTTTCCATAGAAAAACAAAGCAATGAAGTAATGTATTACTGACTTGCACCTGTTATGTCCTTTCATTAATATAAATGTCTATTTGCATGCCATAGTTAATGGAGGCATCTCAGGAGAAATAATTATACATAAATTCTTGCAGGTTTTAGAGTCCTGTTTAATGCAGCATGGAATAATCAAAATAGTAAATGAAAGGAAGGGTATGCTATATTAATAACACTCATTAAATGAAAGATGCTTTTAGAATTTGGGGCCTGATCCTGCAAACAGCTCTGTGTACATAGTTTTCTATATCCACAGGGAGGACAGAGATGGAATTGCACACTGGCATAGGAAATGGTCTATAGAAGTGTCAGAGTATAGTGGTTGAGTGCCTCGGCACAGTGGAACTTTCTAGCACAAGGCACGGTGAGATTTTGTACGAGGGAAATTCTCGGCACAGTGGAGAACCCCGGTGTGGAAAGGTTCCCGCCACTCATATGCAAATTCACACATTACTATTGGTCGGTTCTAAATTATTCCTACGTGGCGACTAGCAATTGGCTCACTAGCCGTATAAAAGGTTGGAGCAGTTTCCGCCCAAGTTGGAGAACTCTGCGCCCATCTCGGAATGAACGTGGCAGACTGATCAACTACTGATGACTCCCCATCACCGACCGTCCCCGACGTACCCCCGTGTCCTGCATGCTCGTGTTAAAGATATCTCGTCTTATCAGAGCTCCTCGGTTAAACTGTAACTGAAGTTTGAAGTTAACTTTCTTCCTACGCTGTACATCTCGACAGTGTAAGTAAAGCCATCTTTGTTTGAACCAGTATGCGTTTGTGCCTAATTCTACTCCAGCGGTCGAAAGTACTCATCTGTACGTTCTGGGTTTGTGGCCACAACCCAGCCGACCCTTTCCCAGATCTCCCTTGGCCCCCACAAGAAGTAGCCTGAAAGAACAAGAGCTTCATAGGTCTAAGTGGGAGGATGTTCTAAAGTGTCTGAAAGTTAATTGTCCTTGTGCTTCTGAAAGTGAAATAGTTCCTGATCCAACAAAGTACTCGCACACCTAAAAGATAGTTATGCAAAGCTTAATGTTAGGGCATCTGACCTCACAATGTGTGATCTAGAACCATGTGTTGGATGTCTAGGGTTCCTATGCAATGTATGTGAGAAAGAGGGGTGTTTAAGAATGGGGAGAAACAGCCTACTTGCCAGGAAGCCAACTGAAGTCAGTATGCACAGCATGGAGCCACCTAAAGCAATTCTTTAAGAATTTAGGACAGGGATGTACTTTAAATCCCACCCATCTTCAAGGCTTTGGCACCCTAATCAAGATGCTTCCACCACACAGTATCTAGTGTATAGAACCCTCTCCTAAAGATAATGCTTATGACCATTCTTTTTAAAATGGGGCATGGCTTGTTTTAAAACAAGGCTGGAATAGGTGGTTGTAGAGGTGTCCCCATTTATATAATAGTCTAGTCATAAAAGCATTTTCCTAGGATTTAAAAGAACCACTTTTTCTATACATGTGCCCAAACCAGCAGTCCATAAACTATTGTGGGTAGAGGCACTCTCCTGTTAAAGATGTACTACCATGCAAATATATATATAAAATTCATTTTATCAAAGAGTGTGCATGACTATGTAGCCTGGTGGGTAGGACACGCATATGTGATGAGGTGTCCTTCTCCCAAGACTCTTTCTGTATTTCAGTGAATAGCTCCTCTAAATGAAATGGGTTTTATGCTTCAGAGCTAAAAAACAAATTGTTTAGAATTTATGCCACCCAGACTCCTAACTAAAATTGGCCAAATTCCTTTACAGGTGTGTACTCAGGCCACTAGGCTACAGAGCCATGCGTCATCAATGAAGAAAACTGCCCTCCCCCACCCAGCACTGTGAGGGGGGATTTTGCCAGCCCTTCAAAGTTATGGGGCCAGATGCAGAAAGCCAGAATAACATGAGGTTTTATTGGGGTGGTGGGGGGGATGCATATTCCACCCCAAGCCCACCAACAACCTCCCAATTCTCAACACCCCTCCAAAAGCTATATGCTGCACTAAACAAACAGACAAGGAGGCAGGTATTCATGGTGGAACATGGTCAGGGAAAGGGAGCAGGGGAAGCAGCCCCATTGATGCATCCCCATGGACATTCTTCCAAGCCCTGGCAGTTTGGGAATTTTGGGAAATATAGTCCTAAAAAGCCAGAAAAGTAAGAGCTGTTGGATTCGCCACCATCCCTTCATCCCGACGCACCCCACAATGTACTATTAGTAACCTCATGTTAATTTTCACTAAGTGTTCATGGCACACATCTGCTTCAGCAACATAACATGAAACACCCAGACACCAATTCACCTCACCACCACCATCAGTCACAATCTCCAACCACTTGGGGTGGCACCACCTGCTACTATCAACCCCATATTTTTCTGATACCATATCAGTTATACAGTTAAACAAATTCATATATATAAATTCTCATTTCTTTGACACATGGGGGCAAGGGGAATGGATGGGAGAGGATGATTCATGTGGCTTGTCGTCAGGATCACCATGGAGTCACCTACTGGGAGACTCGCCGGAGCCTAGGTGGGTGCAAGTAACAGGGTTTTGGGGTGTCTGCAGCCTGGAGTGGGGTATGTGTGTGGGGGGGAAGGGGGAGAACTTAGTGCGAGACTCCCAGAAGGGGTAGGGGGCGGGAACTGTGGAGGAAGGAGAGTTTACTGGCAAACAGGTGCCTCCTGCTGTAACTCATTAGGAAAAACATTACTGTGGGTAGATTGGTATTTGGCTCCCCCTGTTGGAATCTTCAGGGATTTACATACGTGACTTAAGTTATTTGAAAGCCCATGGCATGCAAACACAAACATGATGCACCAAATAACCTATGTTAAAATGTTTAAGGTGCAGTCATTTAACGAGTATCAAATGTCGTGACCTGTATAAACACCCTTAGCCTACTTATGTCAAGGCAACCCTAGGTCTTGCAAGCCTAAGGGCCCATTTAAGTCCTGTCAAGAGGCTGGACTGTCTCCACAATTACACATAAACCAGTTTAAGTGATCAGAAACTGATTAAAATCTGAAATAGAACAGAAATTCAGTGCACATAAACCTGTTTCAAAATGGCCAAAACTAGTTTAAGATACACACGGATGAACGTGGTATCAAACGTCACTGATTTAGGTTAAACTGGTCTAATGAACTTCTGTCCCAGTTCACCTCCTAACTCAAGTTAACTCACAGCCCCCCACATAATCCCAGGCTATTTTTCACCTTCCCTGCCACCCCACTTCACCTTGGCCCACGTTCCAGCTGAGCAGGGTGAGCCCTGACCCTGGGCTGTCACAGAGCTGAGGCAGCAAAGCCTCTGTTTTGCAGCCCTGGTCCTTCCTGTGCCCATCTTATTGGCAGAGCAAGGGAACAGAGCCCTCATCCCCAGCCCCAACCCTGATGTGCAAGGATTTTTTCCTTGGTCTTACATGACTCACTGATGCACAGGTGGAAGGAAGGGGGTGGAGCAGGCCCTCCAGCCTGGGGTCTGTCTGGATCCCTGTGCCTCACTGGGGGCTGCCCCATGCTGAAGTGGGCCCCTAGGGCCCCTAGTCCCCCTGCCCCTAGTGCAAAGAAGGTATTCACCCTTCCCACTCAGCATGGTCCAGCACTGGCTTAGCCCTACCCCAGCCTAGGCTTGGCCGGATCCCCACATCTTAGTGGGGGGTCCCGCATGCTGGGGCTGGGTCCCCTGAGCCCTGCCACTGCTGTACACGATGCATTCCCCCCTTTCACCTTTCAGCCTGGCTCAGTGCTGACTTAGCCCCAGCCCCACAGGTACAGGGGAAACGGTCCCTACAGCCTGGGAAACAGTCCCTACAAGCCCAGATCCCCATGCTTCAGTGAGGGTTCCTCTGTATGGTCTGGCAGTGGTTTAGCCCTGGCTGCAAAGGTGCAGAAGGAGGCGGGGGGGGGGGCAGAAACAGTCTAAAGCTCAGAGCCAAGCTGGCACCAGATCGTGTTGCGGGGGAGAGGGGAGAATTCCTCCTCTGCACAAGCAGCAAGGATCAGGTTACTCTACCTGGGGTAGGGGAACCCCTGCTGAGGCATGGGGATTCCACTGTGTGGGCTGATGCCCAGTGCCAGCTGGGCCCTGGGCTGTAGGAAGAATTCTCTGCTGTGGGTGGGGGGTGGGGATGGACAAGTGGGGTTTGGGAGTCTGTGCTGAGCAACCAATCAGGGATGGGCCCCACTCACCTGCCTGTGGGTGCCCGTGGCAGCAGGCTGGGAGGCATGCTTTAGCACCCCCAAGCTTCTGTTTGGGCCACTGCAGGTATTTGTCTGCCTTTCCAGATTCAAAGGTGAACATCAGTTCACTTCGTTATCAGTTCAATCTATGCAGATTAACCTGTGAAGATTGAATTGATTCAGTCTTGGGGTTTTTTTACCATTTGTACTAAGCCTAGAAAATTATCTTCTGTTGCCTGGGTTCCTTGTACCTCTCTACTTCCTATGAACCTCTTTGAAAAATTATAGTACATGGTACAGCATAGTTCTTATCAACAACTGATTGGTATTAAGAAGTTTAACTGAATGATCCCCCTGTCTTCATATGGTCAGAATTAAACTGAAAAATGCTTTAAATGTTTCTCACTTTGCAATAGTTTGTAATACATCTTACTGATATGCTTCCAGGTAGTGTTCTGAAGCAAACCTTATGTGAGAGGTCCATAATGATATATCTTTAAGATGAAGAAATACAATTAAATACATGAAAAATAAAAGCACTATCTTGACTACATGTGTTCATCAAACTGGAAAATTAATGGAAGCTTTTATTAGCTTGTGCAAAAATATGAACCAAGTTATGCTCTTGGTTAATGTAGAAATTTCTGTGGAAATCAGTTGGACTGGACACAGATTTAAAATTAAGCACATACTTAGTGAATCTACACATGATATTAATGCAATGAAATAAAGTCCTGTGCAGTGTCCCCACAACATGTTAAGAAGCCCGACTGACAGGGAGCCCAGGAGGCCAGCCTGCCAGTCTGAAGCTTCTCAGCCCCTGGCTCAATGTGCTGCAGAGGGATTGGCTGGGGTAGGAGGATGGTACAGTGTGAGGCAACCCCAGCACTGTAGTTCCCTCATGCTCCAGCCAGCTCTGCTTATTGTCCACATCTGCATATTTATATAGATTCATAGATTCATAGATGTTAGGGTCGGAAGGGACCTCAATAGATCATCGAGTTTGACCCCCTACATAGGCAAGAAAGAGTGCTGGGTTCAGATGACCCCAGCCAGATGCCTATCTAACCTCCTTTTGAAGACCCCCAGGGTAGGGGAGAGCACCACCTCCCTTGGGAGCCTATTCCAGATTTTGGCCACTGTAACTGTGAAGAAGTTCCTCCTAATGTCCAGTCTAAATCTGCTCTCTGTCAGCTTATGACCATTATTTCTTGTAACCCCCAGGGGTGCCTTGATGAGTAGGGCACCTCACCAATTCCCTTTTGTGCCCCCATGATGAATTTATAGGCAGCCACAAGGTTGCCTCTCAACCTTCTCTTGCGGAGGCTGAAGAGGTCCAGGTGCCCTAGTCTCTCCTCATAGGGCTTGGCCTGCAAGCCCTTAACCATA
>NW_005843064.1:7806-9692 GCF_000455745.1 Alligator sinensis
GTCCAAGGACCGAGCCCTGCGGGACCCCACTGCCCACATTCTTCCAGGTCGATACCGACCCATCCACCATCACTCTCTGGGTACAACCCTCTAACCAATTTGCCACCCACCAGACTGTGTAAACATCCAAGTCACAGCTTCTTAATTTGCTCACCAATATGGGATGGGATACTGTATCAAAGGCCTTCCTGAAGTCTAAGTACAAGATATCTATCCCTACTCCTGCATCCAGGTGTTTTGTAACCTGGTCATAAAAAGAGACTAGATTAGTCAGGCATGATGTACCTGCTATGAACCCGTGCTGGTTTCCCCTCAGCATAATTTTTCCTGCTGGGCTCTCACATATATGAGCCTTAATAATCTTTTCAAAGACTTTACCAAGGATGGAGGTGAGACTGACTGGCCTGTAGTTGCCTGGATCCTCCTTCCTCCCCTTCTTGAAAATAGGGACCACAATGGCCCTGTTCCAGTCCTCTGGGACCTCGCCCATGCACCACGAGTGCTCAAATATTCTTGCCAGTGGCTGTGCAATGACGTCAGCCAGTGCCTTCAGTACCTTCGGATGTAGCTCATTCGGGCCTGCCGGCTTAAACACATCAGTCCTTCCAAGTGACTCTGCACCATCTCAGGGTAAACGTTTGGTAGTCTGGTGCCCTACTGTTGCCTCTCTACAATCCCATTGTGAGACTTTTTTTGCCCCTCGCTTAGGAACGCAGAGTCAAAGAACTCATTGTGGAGTTCAGCCTTGTCCCCCCTGTCTGTCACTAATTCCTTTTGCCCATTCAGTATTGGTCCTATACTGCCCTGGGCCTTCCTTTTACTCCCTATATTTTTGTTATCCTTAGGATGCCAACTTGGGATGCCATCCTCAGCTCCATCGTAGCTTTGGCCTTTCTAAGTGCCTCCCTACAACTGCAAGATGAGGAGGTATACTCCTCTTTGGTAATTTCTCCCTGTTTCCACTGCTTATATGCCCCTCCCCCCCACTTTTTGCCTTTAGGCTGCTCTGGATTTCTCTGGTCAGCCAAGGAAGCCTCTTGGCCCCTTTCCCCCTTTCCCCGTTTATTGGGATTGTCTCCCTCTGTGCCTGAAGGATCACTTCCTTAAGGCACAGCCACCCTTCCTGGGTTCCCCTCTCACCAAATTTCATAGATTTCATAGATTTCATAGACATTAGGGCTGGAAGGGACCTCAGAAGATCATCGACTCCAGCCCCCTGCCCAAAGGGCAGGAAGTCAGCTGGGGTCATAGGATCCCAGCAAGATAAGCATCCAGTTTGCTCTTAAAGGTGTACAATGTAGGCGTTTGAACCACCTCCGGTGGCAGGCTGTTCCAGACCTTGGGGGCTCAGACAGTAAAGAAATTCTTCCTTATGTCCAGCCTGAAATGGTCTTGTAGTAGTTTATGACCGTTCAACCTAGTCATCATCCCTAGGGGCGCTCTGGTGAACAAACATTCCCCAGATACTGGTGGTCACCCCTTATAAACTTATAGGTGGCCATCAGATCACCCCTGAGCCTGTGCTTTTCCAGGCTAAAGAGCCCCAGGGCTCTCAGCCTGTCATCGTAGGGTCTGCTTCCCTGACCTCTGATCATGGGCCTGGCTCTTCTCTGGACTTTCTCAAGCTTCTCCACATCCTTTTTGAATTGTGGAGCCCAAAACTGGACACAGTACTCCAGCTGCAGCCTCACTAAGGCCGAGTACAAGGGGAGAATGATGTCCCGGGATCTGCTTGAGAAGCATCTATGGATGCAAGCCAGTGTTTTGGTCGCTTTACTAGCCGCAGCATCTCATTTCAGGCTCATGTTCATCTTGTGGTCAATGATGACCCCCAAGTCTCTTTCTTCCATAGTGCTAGCCAACATAGCACTGCCGAGCCTATAAGG
>NW_005843064.1:11014-21862 GCF_000455745.1 Alligator sinensis
CCTTAGGGCCTCACTGACAAGCCTCCTGAGCTTGTCAAAGTCGGCTTTCCTGAAGTCAAGGACTTCCGTGTTGCTGACTGACTTGCCAGCTTTTCAGCGGATGGTGAAGGTGATCAGCTCGTGGTCGCTGTCACCCAGCTTCCCATTTATCACTAGGTCACTGACTAGGTCATCCCCAGTAGCCAGTACCAGGTCGAGCAGCACTTTTCCTCTCGTTGGACCATTGACTTCTTGAGTCAGGTAGAGGTCATCCACGCACAAGAGGAAGCTTTGCGACCGCTCAGATTTTGCTGAGCGATCCTCCCATGAGATGTCCAGGTAATTGAAGTCACCCATGACAACCATTTTTCTAGAGCATGCTGCCTCAGCCATTTCCCGGGTAAACTCCTGGTCAAGCTCAGGACTTTGAGTGGGAGATCTGTAATAGACTCCCACCATTGTGTCCCCTGTGCTGTGTTCCCCACGGATTTTAACCCAGAGGGTCTCCAGTCATCCACCCTGGTCGCCAATATCAGCTTGCAGGGATGCATAGCTTTCCTTAACAAAGAGAGCTACACCCCCGCCCCTTTTATCTACACGATCCCTCCTGTACAGGGTATAGCCATCTATACCCGTGGTCCAGTCTCTTACTCTGCAGTGCATCATTGGCTAAACACCTGAGCTCGCTCAAGTCAGCCTTCCTAAAGTGTAGCACTTCCACCCTACTAGTTACCTTTCCCACTCTATGCCTTATGGTGAATCTATTATTTGGTGGCCACTATCCCCCAGGTGACCACTGATCTGTAGGTCCCCTACCATGTCATCCCCCATTGCCAATACCAGGTCCAGTAAGGCATTCCCCCTAGTGGGACCATGTATCTCCTGCATCAGGTGGAGGTCCTGTACACAGGATAGGAACCTGCATGAACAGTGGGAATTGCTGTCTTCATCTCCCTGCAGATGTCAGGGTAATTTAGGTCCCCCATGACTACTGCTTCTCTAGTCCCTACATGGAGTAAGTAACTCCACCATAGAATGGTACTGGTGTTGAGCCGTACTGTCCTATGGTGAAGGTAATTTGTTTGCTCCAGCCTAATAGGGGTGCGTGTGTAGGCAGTGACACTTTACTGTGAAGCTAATTATTCAATTCCACTGTAAAACATTTTATGTAGATGCACCCACTTTAGGTAAGAACAAACTGCCTACATCTGAACCAGGACAGCTTGAGGTATGTACCTTGGAAGTGGGGGGTGGGAGAAGCAGTGGGAGAGATGGAGGGTCTGGGGGAAGTTGGCAGGTCCAGGAAAGGCTGGAGGTCCTGGGTGGGAGGGGTTAGTGGGTACGGGGGTGTTGACATTGGGGGGACGTAGTCAGGGGACTAAAAATAGCCTGGTCAGGATTGGGGGCAGGGGGAGAAGGGTAAAGAACAGTACAGCCTCAGGGATGGTGAGTGACCGGGCTTTACCAGTCCCAAGGTTGTGCTGCAAGCACATACAAGTGTTTGTTAGGCTGGATTAATCCATTTTATATTGCACTAACCCGGACCAATCTAAAGTTAGTTCAACTCTGAGGTGAACAAACTTTAAATGGGGTTTAGATCAACCTAACCTTGGTCCAATGCTTGTACAAAACTCTTTGGGTGCATCTACACATGTGCTTTACAGTGGAGTTGACTAATTAGTTCCACAGTAAAACAACACAGTCTACATGTCTACATGTTCACCGGTATTAGAATACAGTAAATTAATTAACTATGCCATAGGACTGTTGGGAAGAGTACCATCCTACAGCAGAGTAATTTACTCCACCAAAATGCATGTATAGACAGTCACAAGGACTGGTTGGGGCAGGAGGGTGCTAAAATGCAGGGACTGCCTGCCACCTAGCTCCACACTTTAGCACCCTCATGCCCCAGCCAGCTCCATCTCCACCCACGGCTGACCTCCTGGGCCCCCTGCCAGCCCAGGGCTGCTCCACTCCAGCCCAAGTGCTGTGGCACTTGTGTAAACACTGCACTTGGGAGCCGTTTTCTCTGGCACAAATTGCATCAGAGTTTATTACATTGCCTTAATGACACATGTAGATGGACCCTTTAAGTACTTTACTGAATAAGGACAGAGTTGGTCACACATTTACTGTAAAGTGTTTTGTGAATGGGAGCCATAATTTCCTGTATTATTTCCCAAAATGTAATGGACTGGCTCAAGAATAAATCTAAAAGTGAATTTTAGGTTAGATTTATTTTCAGATGGGAAATGGCCATTATGCAAAAGTGAAAATTTTGCAGAAAATTTTCAGTTTTACCAAAAACAAAAACATTTTCTTTTGGAAAATTAAAATTATGACTATCTATCATGTTTACAAGGCCCTTGCTAAATTGACCTCCACTTTGTGAGGAAGGAGTTAAAGTGAGAACAGCCTTCCATACAAGTAGAGAGTCAGCTTGAAACAAACAAAAAAGTGAGACCTATTTCACTTTTTCCTGAAATTCAATTTTTCAGAATTTCTGTTCCACACTAAACTCCTGAACTTGTTATTTATTTGTTTAGTTTTTAGTGCGGGCAGGGGCAGCTATATTGTGGAGAATCCTGGTAAAGGAATTGCATCTTAGAGACTCATAATATTTCTGCTCCTTTCTTCGTGCAGGAAATAATCCATTGTTGTACCAGCAGCAAATGATTACCCTCACTGCAGAAGCTCATTTGCATTGGCCAGTTGTATTGAATAAATCAGTGCTGTAATTTTATGATTTACTTTGAGTGAAAGGAAGATTATACTATATGCTGCATACAGTTACTTAACAATCATTTATAAAAATTCAGTCCATATGTCCAAAGTGTACAGAATAAATATAGATACATGATTCTTTGCAAAGTACTTTCAAGTGATTACAAAGGTGTAATACATTCTTTTACAATTCATGCTTTAACAAGAGGGCTTTCTTTCTTTATGTTTTTTCACCTGGAGAGAGTGTTTACATGTATAGGTGAAATAGTTTTAATATTAGAATTGCTTCTAAAATGATCCTTTATTCATAAATGGCTTCCATTTATACACTACATATGACTGGTCTTACAGTATGTGTATAAAAATATGTATAAATGTTTACAGTAGCTCCCACACATCCTAAACTATGATATATTTATGGAAACTTCTGAGAATTTGAATACCAATTCTTTCAAAAGTTGATGATTTAAATTACATAAAACGAAGTACAACAAACACAGTGGAACCATTCAGGTATCATTCTTCATGGAAACATTAATAAAACCATTATCATTTGATGAATTAAGTACATGTGGAAGGAGGAAATGAACAAGAAATAGGAAACTATGCCGAGCATAGTGAGTGATAGAAAAATCAGAGAACAAAGGGCAAATCTGAGAGTAGAGGCAAACGTAACTGGTTTCATTCACTGGTTGTGTTAACTTCAAGCAATATGGTTTTTATGTGTTTTTTTTTTTAATCTGTGGTAGTAATTAGAGCTGTCTGTAGAAAAATATTAAATAACATTGTTTTAATTGGAATTTGGCAATTTGTCAAAATTTGAATGTTTTACAGAAGTCATTTGATTTCAATAAAGTTCCAGTGGAACTTAGTTCCTTGGCACTCTACCTGGCAGGACAACTGGTACCTAGGAGTTTGGAAGCCTTTGAAGCCTCACTTCCCAGACACATGGGTTTTCAGCAGTCCAGTCTTGCTGGGTCCTCAAGAGGGTCTGAAGCTCTGAAATAGCCTTCCATATAGACAGGATCAAACACTAAATTTCAGGGCTTTGGGGATCCTCAGCTCTTGGGCAGCTCACCATGTGAACTTCCTTTAAGCAAGTGCTCCATTTCTTTTGCTAAAAATTTAGAAATGTTGGAGTTGTTTTGAAATGACAAAACTATCCACATCCATTACCCATCTTCATTTAGCTGTAGCTGTAAACTTTGGTTTTGTATGGTCAGATTCCGAAGCTCTGTCTCACATTTTGAATGTTTCCTTCTTATCTTCACAACTTTTAACCACCTCATCCCCCTTCCCCTCCGGAACCTGTTTCCTGGACCCCACCCCCCAAGATTGGTTGAAACATACTTCCCATTCCCACCCACCTCATCTTCTCAAGCACTGTATGGGAACTGTTTGACTTACATGAACAGCAGGCATTTTGCTACTTGCTGTGCAAAACATCCTGTAAATAGTCTTATTAAATGTCATTATCCACATTTTCTAAAATTGCATTAAAGATGTATTTTTTATTTATACATTTTAAAATATAGTTTAAAATATGGCATTAACAAAGAAGAATGCACACTCCCTATGCCACCCACATCAATGAGATTCAGTATAATTGGGAAGGCACCACTCAGAGTTGAGAAGGTTCTTCATTCACCATACTTATCTAATTCCTGGTTTTCATCCTATGATTGTCAATAAGGCTGCCAATTAGTGCTGTAGCAGTGGTATGACATGCTTCACAACTTGGACAATTGGCATCAAATACTCAAAATATTTCACCTTTGCCAGGAAACAGCCATCAGTGATGGTGATTATTAGTGCCAACTTGGACTTGATTTGAATTCTTGTAACAAGCAAACAAGTATACTTCCTTTACATAAGATTTCAAACATTTTTAAAAACATATCTACCTATATGAGCAAACAGAATTACATTGATCTGATGAAAAATCAGGATATCAGAGTGATTTTTATTTGTAGCAGTGGAGGATATGATTTTTATCATATTGTTTATCATCATTTAATATATAGTGTGTGTGTGTGCGTGTGTGTGTGTGTATTTGTGTGAAAACAGACATGTTGCTCTTTAGAAGTTCTCTTATAGCTCCCCATCCCCAACCAGAAATCATAAGGTGTCATTTTACAGTCACCAGTATGTCTTGGCACAGTAAGTTTATTTCAGCTAACCTCTGTGTTGCTGTAGTTAGACTACCTCCAGTGCCCAAGTTATCTAGTTTAAAGTTAGCGTGGATATTTCTAACCTAAATTATGATCGCTTCTGCAGATGTGCCACATTTAATTATTTTTTTGGACCTTTTCATCCCCTGTACTGTAAAGAAGCCACAAGGCATCTGCTACACAGCAAGGGACCCTATGAAAGAGCAACAGCCCACACAGAATGCTCCAGGAACAGAAAGAGGTAGATTGAGGGGAAAGAGAGAAAGCAGATAAATCTGGACAGCTCAAAATACTGGTAACAGCCATAATGATTGAAAAGTTATTTAAAGTTACCATTCTGTTGCTAGTGCAGCAACAGAGAGGTCAGTTTAAAGACATCTAAATAAATACATGTAATCTGATTGGTGACTTTATGAGCTGGTGCACCATTCTCTTATTTCCATTCATGGTGGAAAAGCAGCAATGTAAAAACACCACAAACAGTACTCTCAGTGACATTCAGAGACCATAAATGTAAGAAATTACACCCAGGCCTGTGGTAGGCCCATTAACTGAATACATTAAAACAGATTATTATAAAAATGTTTCACAAAAATCAGAAAAGAAAAGATGTCAAGAAATATTTCTTATCTCCATGGGGGAAAATGTAAATTGTATTTTAATGAGGCTTGAAACCTGTTTGACTCAAACTTTATTTTACAAAAGCTGCTTCCTACTGATAACAAAAGTTTATGTGCTTCCCTGCCCCCTCCTCCTTTTTTTGTGTGTGTTCAGCAGGACTTCCAGACAAACAAATCAAATTAGAAATGATTTTTTTTTCAGTTTTTCAAAGGTAGGGGAGAATTTCACACCTTTCTGAGTGCTCTCAGCTCCTACTTTAATAATAGGACATTTTAGAGAGTTGCTAATTAAAGACAACAACAATTGTACCATGAAGACTGAACTGCCATGTCACTAAAATCCCTGCCAGAGATCACTGAGAATTTGGAATATGGCTATTGCATTTTGGTCCACATTTACCTTTGAAGAGTTTTGGTTTTTTTAAATGGAATTGGAGATGGTAAATATTTGGATATGATCACTGGGATGAAAATTGTGCCCTCTGTCTATAAATATATCATTCTGGTTCACAGTGGAAACATCCAAGTGGATATGATGCAAAGAGGTTTTAATTGTCACATGGCAAAGATTCTAAACTCCTCTGGATATTGTGTAGGATGTGTATGAAATTCTCACCTCCCACTACCCTGTCTTACAAGTTCATTGAATTTCTTACAGGAAGAGTCCAATAATGGCAATACTGAAACTATCAAGTTTTATTACATTAAATTCTTTAGATTCATTTCAGGATAAAAGGTTTAACAAATGCACATCACTATGCAAAATCTAGTTTCTTAATCTCTGCAAAACCTGGCTTTATCCTTCTCTTCAATAACATTTTGTTTTCTCACAACCATTGGAATCCCAGAATGAATATCTAATTAAATCATTTGCAGCTAAAAAAGAAACAAGCTTGCTCTTGTTTTCCAGTTGTAGCTTGCATTTACTTAATTAATTAGATAAATTGCAGGTGCTGAAATAGCTCTATTCATCATTCAGTGTTGTATAAAGCCTACAGAAGCCTTTGAGGCTTTAAGCTTTCAAGATTTTTCTGTGAAGTCCAGTTACCTCAGACCTTTCTTTTTCTGCTGAGGATTAGTGAGAGGTACCCTGCATCAGTCTTTCACAAGATCTGATATTACCTACTTTATTCCTACCCTTCTAGTTTCTGGTCCTTCCTTATTTATAAGGGTAGGGAAGAATTCAATTTATAGTAATACTAGCTGTCAGCCCACATTTTTCGTTTATCCTCTACCTGTTAAATTATCCAGATAGATCCTACGTCACCATGATTTGGGTCAAGGGAGTGGGGCTTACTACCATTATTGTCCTGGATGGCCATGTAGACAAGAGAGAGGTAGTTAGCTGTGTTCATCTGAACTCAGGATAGATATGCATCTTATAGACTAAATAAGATATATGGAGAGCAAAAGCCTTTGTGAACTCAAGCTCTCTTCATCAAATCTGATAAAGTGAGCTTGAGTTCACAAAAGCCTATTCTCTCTCTCTCTCTCTCTTACTTAGTTAGTCTACAAGGTGCATATCTACCTTGCTTCATGTAGGCAATTACACAGTCTAGCTTGTATTTATTAGGTAATGTATACTATCTTCACTAAAACCCATGGAAAAATTCCCATCCCAGTTCAATACAAAAGCATAGTCATGGTGTGCCAGGACCCATTCAGTTAGTACTCAGGCCAAATCAGAACATAGTTGAATATCAAATATAAGTCTATTTATTAACATGCTTTGGTCATTGTCCATCCATCATGGCCACAAGGTAGCAGAGAGCATATTTAGACTGGACATTAGGAAGAACTTCTTCACAGTTAGAGTGGCCAAGATCTGGAACGGGCTCCCAAGGGAGGTGGTGCTCTCCCCTACCCTGGGGGGGTCTTCAACAGGAGGTTGGATACGCATCTAGCTGGGGTCATCTAGACCCAGCCCTCTTTCCTGCCTATGCAAGGGGTTGGACTCGATGATCTATTGAGGTCCGTTCCAACCCTAACATCTATGAATCTATGAATCATAAGTGGGGGTCCTCTAGTAGTAAATAGGTATGGAGCTGTGACAACACAGCCATGATCTATTAACTGAAGACCCAAACAAATGGAGGCTTAAGAGGTTTAAAAATCATAAATCATTTGTACATGAAACCCATAAGCTCCTGAAAAAGGTTTGGGATGCTGGACCAAATCTATGGTAAGCAATGGAGTGGGCCAACCACTGGGAAAGGTCAGACCTACTCCAACACCATTTTATACCAACACCAAATGAGTCCCCTATGACCTTGACAGAGAAGCATGGGTCAAGCTGAACAGACTGAGATATGAATATGGACATTTCAAAACAACACTTTATAACATGAACATCTTGGACATTCCCCTGTGTGAATGTGATGCCTTACAAACAACACAATACTTAAACAAAAGGTACAGTCTTTACAAATTCCCAGGCAGGATAGATGGAATCCACACATTGAGTGAAAATACCAGACAGTGGCTCATAGATTTGAAATTTGATCTCTGACACCATACAAAAGAGAAGTGGGAGGTTATCTAAAATTCCATTTTGATACACAACAATGCTTCAAAAGCAAAAAGATCAAAACCTTTCAGGTTCAATCACTCCAAGATCTCTATGACAAAGATAATGAAGAAATATTACTTAGACTTCCCAATGCTTAGAGGAAAATTTTGTCAAGGTACAAGCTGTTCTGTGACTGCTGTGCTGATACCTGGAAATATATGTTTTTAATCAGTTTTCCTTTTATTATATTTAGTATATGTAATAATAAATATGTTGCAAGGTTTTTAAATTACATTAAACAGCTTTCACATGAACCTAAGCAATTATTTTATATTATTATTGCCTGGGTGTTACACTTCAATTTTCAATGTATCCTATTTCTTGTTGTGTCTTTTTTTATTTTTTTGGCCTTGACTTTAAACATTCACCTCCATCTCGATAATTCACTTGATCCTCCCTTTTCTCCTAATTCAGTACTCAATCTAGAATCCAGTGGGGTTGTTGCTGTGAGAGGAGAAGAGAGAGCTGAGAGAAGCTTTCTCCTCCCCAACGGAAACTTTCCCCATTTCGCCTTTAGGCGGGAAAATGCTGGGACAGGAGGCTCAGTTGCACCAGTTCCAGAGCAGCCTGAGCCTGCAGATCATAAAAAGAGAGGGGCGGGGCCTAGGAGCAGGCTGAAAAACCAGTGGCTGAGCATGCAGCTGGGGAGAGTAGCTGGGGACAGCAGAGAGGGGTGGGGCTCAGGAAAGGCACAGGCTGACAAGGCAGCAGTGTAGTAAGTGGCTGCAGAGTGGAGCAGCTTCAGGAAGATGCCTCAGGGAGATAGGGCCTGGAGCCAGGAAGCCGCGCCTGGCCCACAGAGGGAATGGGGCCGGCTACATGCCCTGGCAGAAGAACACTGAGGAGGAACTTGGGGAATTCCCTGCAGAGGCTGATGAGCCCAAGAGAGGAGCAAGGCAGAGCACTGAGCATGGCTGAAGCGGGCCACACTGGGCCACACAGATACCCCTTGGGGAAGTGCTGGAAAGCACCACAGAGCACCGCCAGGTGAAGCAGTGAAGCAGCTGATGGCTGCACAGCTGGGAGGCCCAGGCAGGAGGACTCTGGGGAACCCCACAGCCAAGAGACCTATGCAGAGGAGCAGAAGTTTTAGGGCTGAGCTGAGCCCCAGAGCAACTAGCCACGCGGAGAGCTGGGGTCAGGACTGAAGGCCAGGGACCCAGTGAAAGGACGCTCTGGAGGCTGGGAGGGTGCAGCAGAAGGCTACCAAGCCCACAGCACACAGACTATAGCGGGCAAACATAGCCCTGCATACATCTTTGCATAAGCTGATCATTTACTTTTCATTGGTTTACCTGAGTCTTCCTTTATAAGAACGTAGGTAATGCAAGGCCATGGACAGTTTAGTTAGAGACATCTGTCCATAGCCAAAGGATGGCCTAAAAAGAACCGGTGGCCAGGAGGTCTCTCACTCTCCAACAGCAGGACCTTCAGGTGAGAAGTGAGCACCTGGAAGCGTAGCCTCATGACAACAACATCCATTCTGGCACTGGATGTGGTAAAAGTGGGGTAAAGGGGAGGTGGGAGCCCCATGAAGACACTGAAGGTGTGGGATCTCTCGAGCCAACTGCTGGAGCTGTCTCCCAAGAACATCAAGTCATGGCAGGAGAACAAGAACAGTAACCAGAACCTGCAGGTGGTGCTACGTAAAGTCTCACCCTAGCGTTGTAAGAGGGAAGGGCACTGGTTGGTGCATGCGTGTGTGTGTGTGGGGAGGGGGGGGCAGGACATTAACAAATTGAGTTAAAACACTGACTAATTAAAATCCTCTTTCTAAAACTACCTAGAGATACAGTCCTTTCTTTCCAGATAATTGACTGCCTGTTCTTACTGGCAGGTTAACACTGTAGGAAGGGAGGGATTCTCTTGCCAAATGCTCCTTGTTGGTAAGAGCATACCATAAATCTCTCCAGGGAGTGAGAAAGACAAGAGGTTTACCAGCAGTTCCCCATACAATCTCATCATATAGTCTTCATTTAGGCTTTCTCAGATAGTCAAAGAAAAAGTCTATTCCATTCCAGCATGAGATAAGAGGAACTTCAGAGAGAGTTAAACCAATATTGCATTAATGAAAAAAAAAGATCTATATGGTTCAACTGCACTACCCATTCGCTTGCCACTCTTAACAAATGTTCCTGTTCCTTTACTGTAGTAGATTGCAGGTAGTCAGTGCTAGGCTATGTTTCTTTCTTACTGATTGTCATAAATTTGTGTCATTAACATCCAGTCTTCGTAGCTGTTACTTCTTTGGTTTTGGCAGTGCTACATACACTTCAATGGAGCATGCAGGCAACTTTCTGGACTTAAATAATCAGTTGATACATGCTATTAGCATATGTTTTTGTGTTTTCATTGTGAAATGAAATTGTTAACCCTGAATCTCCTTAAATGTCTTTGTGTCAGGTGGCACCAATTTACCTAGCTGTATTTTTAAAGTATGCTCTGGTCCTCTAATCATACATTAGCATATGAATACCAGCTAGATGACAAGATTAACATGAAATAGAATTGCAAAAATGTGAATGCATGGAAAAAATCTACATTATGCTGTCAAATTTCAAGAATGCATTACATATCTGATCATAAAATTAAAAAGGCAATGAGTATCATTGAATATTAGCTTTTATTTTCCTTTAAAGCATAGCCAGTACTGTTTCATATTAGACTATTGAGACTATGAAAATATAAAGGTGAGGAATTTTACACAGTACATATTTATTTCTAATACAAAGGCTGGTGTGAAATGGGTATTTTTTCCTTTTTTTGTAAAAGAAAGCAGGAA
>NW_005843064.1:21872-23415 GCF_000455745.1 Alligator sinensis
TGACAGAAAGGGTTCATGCTGTCATAACAAAAAATATTCATTTTTTTTACTTTAATATGCAAATCAATCCTCATACTGTTCTATGCCAATTTCCACTGAGTTATTCACTTTGGAAGAGCTGGAGCTCTCCTGCTGCTCCACCTGATTGGTTTAGGATCAAAAGGTCAAATATTCTATGAGAAAATAATTGATGAAGGTCTTCCAAGGGATGGAATCACTTCCTGGTTGTATAGGCAAATTACAATAAAACAACGTATGGCTCATTAATTTTCTAATGAAGATTATTATATATACAGTGTACACATCCAAAGTCATTCTTTTGACTCCTCTGGTTCCCTTTTCCGCTAATATAAGGTACTGTTTTATGGCCAAAGAAGTGGCTTTGCAGTTGGCCAGGTTCTCCCCTTGTCTGTGTGCACACTTTTTTGACATCATTTGTTGCCTAATGAAGATTAGTAAATACACAGTGTACATATTCAAAATCTTTTCCTTGACTCCTTTGGTTGCCTGATCTAGCAGCCTCCTGTAACATATCACTGAGATTTGCTCTGGTGCAGAATTTTGCTTAGTACATTTCAGATTGTTACTTTGACAGACTGAAGAATTTCAAATAGTTTCAGGCAAGGCAAAAATAAAGTTTTTCTTTCTCAAAAGAACACTACATATCTCACTAGTCTTCCAACATTTTCACAAACACATTGAACAAGAACTATTTGTAACCCCATCTAACATAACCATAGCATGAACAAGCAGGAGGAACTCGCCCTCCTGCTGGCTGACACCAGCCCGGACATTGTGGGGATTACGGAAACATGGTGGGACTCCAAGCATGATTGGGCGGTGAATGTCAAGGGCTATAGGCTGTACAGGAGGGACAGGATAGGAAAGAGGGGGGGGGGAGTGGCACTCTATATCAAGGAGGAATACACATCCTCGCTAATTAGTAAAGAGTCAGGGGAGAAGCACTCTGAAGTGCTTTGGGTTAGGGTTCAAGGCAAAAGAGGGGAAAGGGACCTAACGGTGGGAATTTACTATAGACCACCCAACCAAGGAGAGGAGCTTGACCAGCAATTCTTGGGTCAACTCACTGAGGTAGCGAAGGCTAAGGATGTGGTAGTCATGGGGGACCTGAACTTCCCAGACATCTGCTGGGAGGAGCAGTCAGCCAGGTCTAAGTGCTCCCTTAGGTTCTTAGACAGAGTCCAGGACCTTCATCTAACCCAGGAGGTGCACAGCCCCACCAGGGGGGATGCCTTGTTGGACTTGGGGTTGGCCACGGGCGACGACCTGGTGAGGGGGCTGCGGGTGCTTGACCCCCTGGGCGACAGTGACCACTGCCTGCTGGAATTCACCATTCAGTGCAAGGTGGCAAAGGCAAGCAGTCAGGCTGTGGCCTTAGATTTTAGGAGCTCGAACTTCAACGAGCTAAGGAGGATAGTTGGAGAAGCGCTGAAGTCTCAAAGGGGAGGAGAGCCGGGTGTTCAAGGGGAGTGGTCGCTCCTTAAGGAGACGATCCTCCAAGCCCAAAAGAAGGTAGTCCCGA
>NW_005843064.1:24558-27739 GCF_000455745.1 Alligator sinensis
TGGGAGGCGGCTAGGAAGGCCAACTGTACCTTGTCGTGCATCCACAGATGCATTTCAAGCAGGACCAAGGAGGTGATCCTCCCCCTGTATGCGGCACTGGTCAGGCCGCAGCTGGAGTACTGCGTCCAGTTCTGGTAGCAGCACTTTAAGAGGGATGTGGACAGCATCGAGAGGGTCCAGAGGAGGGCCACTCGCATGATCAAGGGACAGCAGGGCAGGTCCTATGAGGAAAGGTTACGGGACCTGAACCTGTTCAGCCTCCAGAAGAGAAGGCTGAGGGGAGATCTTGTGGCCTGCTATAAACTAGTCAGGGGGGATCAACAGGCACTGGGGGAGTCCCTGTTCCCCTGACCACCGCCAGGAGTGACCAGGAATAACGGTCACAAGCTGGCGGAGGGAAGGTTTAAGTTGGACATCAGGAGGCGCTACTTCACGGTCAGGGCGGCTAGGGTCTGGAACCAGCTTCCAAGTGAGGTGGTGCAGGCTCCCACCCTGGGGGTTTTTAAGAGGAGGTTAGATGACCATCTTGCTGGGGTCGTTTGACCCCAGTACTCTTTCCTGGATTAATGATCTGCCCAGGTCCCTTCCGACCCTAGAAACTATGAAACTATGATAGCTGTTACCGCAAATGTAGTGCCTTTTTAACTTCTGCCATATTTTCAATCAATTTCAGTTTCTCATAGACATTTTTACCTTTTCCATGAAGTAGCATTTAAATAGTTCTCTCTTCGTTTCTATTTTTTATAATTTTTCAGGTACATGACAAACAGGTCCAGGGAGGTGATACTTCTGCTCTCCATCACTTTGTTGCCATTGTTGTTAGTTACTCCAAGGGGTGCCCTGGTAAGCAGAGCATCTCCTATTCCTTCCCCCCGACCCCCGATTAATTTGTAGGCAGGCACAAGGTCACCTCTCAGCCTTCTTTTGTGGAGGCTGAAGAGATCCAGGGCCCTCAATCTCTCCTCATAGGGATTAGCCTGCAGGCCCCTAACCATATGAGTAGCCCTCCTCTGAACCCTCTCAAGGTTGTCCACATCCCTCTTGAAGTGTAGTGCCCAAAACTGGGCACAGTATTCCAACTGTGGCCTGAGCAATGCCTCATAGAGGGAAAGTATCACCTCCCTGGACCTGTTTGTCATGTACCTGCTAATGTATGATAAAGTATGGTTAGCTTTACTGATCGCTTCATCACATTGATGATTCATGTTCATCTTGGTGTCAACAATGACTCTGAGATCTCTTTCCACTGCTGTACTGCTGAGAAAGTCCTCCCCCAGGCTGCAAGCATGCTGGTGATCCTTCTCCCTATATGCTGCACCTTGCACTTGTTCTTGTTGAACTGCATCCTATTCTGTTCCACTTTTTCTACCTGTCCAAATGCACCTGTATTTATTCTCTACCATCTAGCATATTAATTTTACCCCATAATTTGGTATCATTTGTGAATTTGGACAGAGTGCTTTTCACACCCTCATCTAAATCACTGATGAAAACATTGAAAAGCACAGGTCCTATCAGACTCCACTGCTCACATCTTTCCAGGTCCATACTGACCCATCCACCATCACTCTCTGGGTGCGACCCCTAAGCCAATTTGCCACCTCCGGCCATGTAACCATCTACGTCACAGCTGCTCAGTTTATCTGTTAGAATAGGATGAGATACTGTATTGAAGGATTTCTTAAAATCCAAGTAGATGACATCTACCTTGATTCTGTCTCGGACCGCCAGAGCCGACTCGAGTTAAGTTAGAAATTGCTCGTACGTTAGGGCGGGCTGGTGAATGGAGAGGCAGACACAACTTATCGGTTGCAAAAAACTTTACTCACGCCACTTGCAATCACGACGCAGCTGGTCCGGTCGTCTGAACAACCACACGAGTTGTTCCAGCTGGCGGGGCCCAAGCCAGTCAATCCGTCTGCAATTCAAGCCGGTGGGAAAAGGGTACGTCCGGGATTGCGCTCGGTGACGGGAAGAAAGATCGATAGGTGATCAGTCTATCGATCAGCTAGCCTCAAGTCAGATCTCTTTAGAGGCACTCTGCAGCGTGCTCAAAGTTCTTCGACTTGGGCGGAAGTCGCGCGGAATTTTAAATGGTCAGCGAGCCAATTACTAGCCGCCACGTGTGAATAATTTAGCACTGGCCAATAGCGGGACACAAATTTGCATTCGAATAGCGGGAACTCTTTGCACCGTGCATTTCTGTGCTGCAAAGAAGAAATGCACCCTGCAAAGAAGGCTGCAAATTGGCGGGAACTCTCTTGCACTGAGGTTTCTCTGTGCAGCAAAACCCTCGCTGTGCAAGAGGCTCTCATGTGGCAAGAAAATCCCATTGTGCTGAGGCACCAAAAATCACTGGGTTGTGACAGATTCCTGCATCTAAACATTTTGTTACCTGGTCATAAAAAGAAATAGGGTTAGTTAGGCAGGATCTACCTGCTATGAATCCATGCTGGTTGCCCTTCATCATTGTTTTTCCCACTGGACTCCCACAAATGAGACCCTTAATAATTTTTGCAAAGTTCTCCCTGAGGACAGATGTGAAACTAACTGGTCTATAGTTACCCAAATCCTCCTTCCTCCCCTCCTTGAAAATAAGGACCACAATGGCCTTTTGGCAGTCCTCTGGGACCTGACTTGAGCACCAAGAGTGCTCAAACAGCTGTGCCAGTGGCTCTGCTATTCCTTCAGCACCTTTGGATGAAGATCATCTGAGCCTGCTGACTTAAATGCATCCAGCCCCTCTAAGTGTCCCTTCAGTCGGTTGGTTTTCAGCCCACACACACATGCTTAATATTTTGGTAGTCAGAACAATGTATCATAAATGATTTAACAGGTAACATTTCCTTTTGTGATTCAGATAGAGTCTGTTATTCATGTTAATATCTCCTTTGTAAATGAAAAAGAAATCTCTCTGTGTTCCTTAAAATTTCATGATTTCTTATATGATAGCCAAATCATTCACCCTCTCCAGGTTATTTATCTTTCAAGGGCATGCAGCATGCCAGATGTGGTTCAACAAGTACATTGGGCAGCCCTCATACTCTTCCTTCTGCCTTATCACCCCATCATAGAACCTGCTATTAAAAAGGCACTAGCTGATTTTAATAATTTACCACAATAGTCCCTGGAATAATTTAACATGTTTCCTAACTAGAACATCACATATAAATTCCATCCT
>NW_005843064.1:27762-29098 GCF_000455745.1 Alligator sinensis
TTGCTCAAAGATTCCATAATACTTGATTAAATTAAGAGTGACATCAATAACTTTGCTAAATTCAATGACTCACCCACACCTCCTGTGGGAAACAATTAAAGCTACTTTCCATGTCATATATAATTCCTTAGAAGCCTCTTGGAAAAAAGAAAAAAAAAAAACCCAGGGAAGGCTAGTCATGGCTTCACAGAGGAGCAAATTAAAGTCTTGGAGAAAGTCTGAATACAAACTGGATCTTTTTGTATGCTTTATGAGCTTGTTATCATCAGGGGGCAATTTAATAGCCTTTCAATTGAAATAATAGACTATTTACTTGAGCTACACATGTAGCATTGCTATGAGTATAATAATAAAACCAGCAAAATATTAACATATAAGCATAAAGGTTATGGTTTGTAAAGCAGAGTTAATAAAATAATTGATATGAAGAGCAATGTGAAATGGTATACACAGATAGATTAATAACTTGTTCATTATTGTATAGGCCATGCAATTCTCAAAGAGTTTCATGGTTTCATAGTAGCTTGGGGTCGGAAGGGACCTGAACAGATGATCTATTTTGACCCCCCACTGGCAGGAGCACATGCTGGGATCACACAACCCCAGACAGGTGTTTGTCCAACATCTTTTTGAATTCACCCAAGGTAGGAGTGAGGACCACTTCCCTAGGAAGTTGGTTCCAGATCCTAGCCACCCTAACATGAAATAGTGCCTCCTAATCTCTAACCAGAACCTATTCTCCAGCAGCTTCTGGCCATTGTTCCTCGTCACCCCAGGTGCTGCTGGGGGGAATAGGGCCCTTCCTAATTGCTGCTGATCTCCCCTAATGAGTTTGTAGGCAGCCACCAAATCCCCCCTCAGCCTCCTCTTGCTGAGGGTGAACAGGTTCAGGTCCCTCAGCCTCTCTTCATAGGGCCTGCCCTGTTGCCCTCCAACCAAGTGGGTGGCCCTCCTCTGAACCCTCTCAAGGCAGGCCACATCCTTCTTAAAGTGCAGTGCCCAGAACTGGATGCAGTACTCCAATTGTGGCCTAACCAATGTCGCGTAGTGGGGGAGTATCACCTCTCTGGACCGAATTGAGATGCATCTTTGGATGCACGAGAAGGTGCGGTTGGCTTTGCTGGTTGCGGTCTGGCATTGGCGGCTCATGTTCATCTTGGAGTCAATAATGACTCCAAGATCCCTTTCTGCCTCTGTGCTTTCAAGAAGGGAACTCCCCAGCTTGTATGTGTGCTGTGGATTCCTTCTCCCCAGGTGCAGCCCCCTGCATTTATCTACATTGAACCCCATCCTATTACCATCTGCCCACTTCTGTAGTCTGTCTAAATCTAATTGC
>NW_005843064.1:29925-43665 GCF_000455745.1 Alligator sinensis
GGACTTTTTGTTGTCCTTAATCCTGGTTGCTAGCCTGAGCTCCACGCCTGCCTTGGCCTTCCTAATAGCCCTCCTATACTCACGGGCAGGGGAGGAGTATTCCTCCTTAGTGATGGCCCCTCTCTTCCACCGGGTGTACACCTCCCTTTTGGCCCTCAGGCATTCTCAAATGCCTTTGCTGAGCCATGGGGGTTTCAGAGCACTCTTATCTCCCTCCTTTCTCTCAGGGACTGTCACACTCTGAGCCTGGAGGATCGTCCCCTTAAGGTACGACCATCCCTCATGGACTCCCATATCCTCTACCTTTTGGGCCCTCAGTGCCTCCCCCACTAATCTCCTAAGTTCATTGAAGTTGGCCCTTCTGAAGTCAGGGGCTTTAGTCTTGGTATAAGCCCTCAACACCCTGCGCTGGATGGTGAATTCCAGCAGGCGATGATCACTGTCATCCAGGTGGTCAAGGACCTGCAGTCTCCTTACCAGGTCATCCCCAGTGGCCAAGACCAGGTCCAGCAAGGCATCTCCCCTAGTGGAGCTGTGCACCTCCTGGATAAGGTGGAGGTCCTGTATTTCAGCTAGGAACCTACGCGAATGGTCAGACCTGGCTGACTGCTCCTCCCAGGAGATGTCTGGGTAGTTTAGGTCCCCCATGACAATGACATCCCTAGACCTAACAGCCTCCATAAACTGTACTGAGAAATCCTGGTCCAGCTCAACCACTTGGCAGGGTGGTGTGTAGTAGACATCCACCGTAAGATCCCTTTCACCTTGCCCCCCTTAAAGTTTGACCCACAGTGCCTCTGCCTGACCTTCCTCTGCCCCAAAGCTAATTCTTGACGATGTCAGTTGCTCTTTGACATAGAGGACGACTCCCCCGCCTTTCCTCCCAGTCCTGTCCCTTCTATATAGTGTGTATCCCTGAATGCCCACCACCCAGTTACCATACATGAAGCTACTGGAATCTCTCTTATTACAATACTTTTTCTTTTCATAGATGCTGAGAAATTCTAAAGCTTAGCTATTCATTTTTTTTCTAATGAAAAACATACACAGAGCCAATACAGGGCCAATACAGATTTCCAAATAAACCCCAAAGGACAAAATCTTCAGATGGCATAATTTGGTATAGTTCAGATAATACTGATACAGTTATGCTGAATGGCACCAACTGAGTGTCTGACCCTAAACGTTTGGCTGGACCTTTACTTACAGAAGAGTTATGTGATGTTAACTCTTGATTGCAAGACAGGAACTATAAATATTATTTGGCTTTAGGGGCTAAGTTCAGAAGTAAATCTGAAAATATCAATAACAGTTCTACTTACACAGTTTTTCACTTCTGTCACCATGTGACTTCACTCATTTAGAATCAGAGGGCACTTTTAAACATTCCAAAGGAATCTAAATTGTAACAGCATATATTTTCTTCCAGTCCCACTAATGTATAGCACCTACCACTCAGTACACTGATGGAATCATGATCATTTAGATCAGCATTGGAGCAGACCTTATTAATACTGTTGTTCTGTCATGCTGGTTATCCTGTCTGAACTTCTAAGTGTCTGTGATTATACCATTTACACTTTTGGAAGCATGGAGCAGTGCTGTATTCTTGAGGGTGCCATTGTACATTTATTATGAAAATATGGCCTATGCTGGGGTGGGGGGAGCTTTAATAGGATCAAAGGGAGGACTGAAAGGTCCATGGTGGGATGGGAGAGGTTGGTGGCTCTGTGGGAGGGTTGTCTGTCTGGGATGGGCGGGGTGGGGGGGGGGGGAGGGGGCAGGAAGGGAAGTGGAAGGGATGGGGGAATCAGAGGGCTAAACATTGCCAGGTCAGGGCTAAGCCCCCAACAGGTAGGAAAAGTGCAGCCCCAAAGACTGGGGTAGGCGGCTGAACTTTCCCAGCCCTGGGTTTGTGCTCCAAATATATACACATGTTCAGTTAGATTGGGCACAGGTTAGTCTGCTTTATGTAGTGCAGTCCCTCAGGCAAAATAAGTTAAATCAGACCTGCCATTTTTTGCCCAATCTAAACTCCCCAAACATATGTATAGTTCAGCACTGAGATCTACCTAACTCAAGTTACGTTGATATAACTGTATTGTCTTCATGTACCCCTAGAAATTTATATCTCTAGTAACTTGAATGAAATAATATTCAATAATATTCAATAATAATAATAATAATATTCATGAATTCCATAGAAACTCATATATGCTGATTTATAAGATCAATATTTTTTTACCCCCAAACTTTCTATTCACCCTCTTAGAAAACCTTGGCCAGATCTTATCTATATTCATGGATGTTAGAGCTACACAAATTTATATAAGCTGAAGACTTGGCCCCTTTACTTTAGTTTACAGCCTAAAAATAAATAGGCTTTAACAAACACTGTGCTGCTTTGGACAACATTTGAATACTCTTGAATATCATCTAATTCAATCTAGTCAAATAATATTTTCCTTATATGCTATTTAGAAGCAAAGAAGGTCTTTGACTACATGGAATGGCCTTTAATTTGATCCACAAAACTGGACTCAAGAGGCCATTTCTTGATCATTGTACAGTGAGCCAAAGAATAAGATTAAAATGTGTAGGGACTATCACCTAAAGTTGTAAACTCTCTGGATGTGCTTTCTTTTGTTCTTTGAATTTAAAATGGAGTTCTTTGCTATGATATATTTCCAGGCACAGAAGAACTCAAGGGTAACACAAATGAGTTCCCTTATAAGTAATAAAGATTTTTCTTTACATGGTGAATGCTTTGTCAACCATATGAAACAATGACATGACATTTGTCATGATTCACTCATCATGAAAAACATAGCCTACCTTAAATATTTGAGTCTTCAATAATACTGTATGATATGATGTACCTTCTTGTGCTTTGCTGGGTGGGGGGGAATGGGGGAATTCAGAAAACAGCTGCCATTTTCTTTTTCATGCCAGTGTAAGACAGAATTGTCCAGGTCTTTCCAGCATTAAAGACCGTCTTTTTCCTGGTGGGCCTTCAGTTGGTTTCTTACTTTCCTTCTCATGCCATTTCTAGGGTTTCCTTTTTATTGAATGACTAGCATTATTCATAGCTGAATGTTAGAGCTTTGCAAATGACCGTTCATTTAGATCATATTACCTATTTATCCCAAGACTTTTTAAATGGAGTTTCATTGGGGTTTATTGCATTTGTTGGGATGTATTGTATTTTTTGGAAAATTCTCTACTTTAGAAACAAAAACAACCTTAAAAAGCTATTTCAGTTTTCTCATCAGCCAAAAAAAAAAAGGAGACTGATAGTATGTGTTAATACATCACAGTTTTACATAACTAATTACCACTTAACATTTTTTTCAAGCTTTTGGTATTGATGATAGCTGAGAAATTTTTAGGCAATTTTGCAACCAATTAAACTTTTTTTTTAAATCCCAAACACTAAAATGATGGGTATGCTGATGAAAAACCTTAGTACCTAACTGCATTTCCTTTTAGTGGTATACATGATATTATACTCAGCATATTCAAACTGTCTCTTGAAATGTCTCTAATTTACTGAATCAGCAAATTCTAGTATTTTGCTGGAATTTTGCTGACCAGCTGCAGACATGAGTCTGAGGTATCTGCTTCTGATCTTACTCAAAAGTTATGCAAAACAAGATCAGCTCCCCTGGATGAATGGAGTTACACTAGGAGAAGTGTGGTTCCATAAAATGTTATTTAAAAAGACAAATATTAAATTTTCTTTAGCTGGCTAGTAATAAAAATGGCCTCTCTCCACTATGTTACTATCTTTTTCAGGCAAGCAAATGTAAAGACTTAATCACTTGTATGCTTTATTTGAATAATGGCCATATAGCTGCAGAAAGTAAAAGCCTAATGTTTATTGCAGACAATCTGCACACATACTCACTGCTTCCTAAATGTTTTATATATGTTTTTTAACATGTCTCTTTGAACTAGAGTACCATTTTTATATATAAGTTCACTTTTCAAAGCAACTGTATCACCATTTTGGCCTGTTTCTATTTCTTCTCCTCCATTATACAATATTTTCAGTATTTATCAGTTTTTTACAAGGTATCCCTCTGGTGAAAAATGTCACTTTGAAAAAGTGACATATTTCCTCCTTATGTCTGCCATGTCATGTTTATTTAGTTTACTAGTCAACCAAGGTTTATGTAAGGGTTGTGTACCTAGGCCTAGAAGGTAAACTTTGCTTAATAACTTCAACATTGTTCCTCTTTTGTTGCATGTTTACATCGACTACAGCTAGATATTAGAAATATATTCCTTTTCATAAGTTTTTAATTTTTTATAATACTAAATGATAATATATACAGAATAATGAATGTGGCACAATTTGATTAGAGAAACTAGTGTAGAAATCATAAGGTAGCTCATTCTCTTTATAAAGATACCAATATTTTCTTTCATGTCATGGATCGACCAAATAACTCAAGTGTAAAGAGTAAAGTGAAGCAAAACAAGTAAAAGGGACAAATCTGGTAGCCTTTCTTGAGGTAAAAGTGATGCTTTGATCATAAAGTGTTCTATTCAGTGTTCTTTCTAAGCCTATATAAAGACCGATTAAGTAGTAGTCAGTCAGGATTCAGCCTCAACCAGTATTTGATTCCATTTTTCCTCCGTTAAATATGATACTATTATCTGAAATCAGCAATTAGCATGCCCATTTATTTCCTTAATCCATACAGGAATATATGTCCTGTGTCCTATAGCCATGAAGATTCCCCTGAATTTGTTCAACATTGCCTGAGAATTTATTGGTGTAAATCTTCAAGAAGATACAAGACTAGAAATCTATGAACTTGCTGGCCTTACTGTTCCCCGCCCCCTTCCAATACACATTAGGAATCAGATGTTCTCCTTGAGTAACAACAGCTTTGTAATACTAGGGAAGAATGAAAAATAGTCTCATCCGAATAGACTGGATGGCTCAGAGAGTAGATAATGGGAGATGAATCCTTTCATCATTAGGTCACTAATATGAAACTAATTTAGGTCAATATTTTTAATTACACTTCAGTGCAAGAGCAGTAATGGTGCATTACTGCTATTGTTTCTGTTCAGAACTATAAATTACAAAGTTGTCCACGTGTTACCTGCATGTGAAGTGATATAGAATGTGTGCTCATACACAAAAGCAGGAAATAAAGGAGGAATGGCAGAGAACGAAGTTAAATAGGAAAGGATGATCACTAGATATATATGTATAAATATCTACCAGAACAGAGCCTTGATGTACTAAAGGTGGGTATTAACTGATGCTGGTTTGCATAATAAGTGTACCTCAATTGGCTTAAAAAATAAAGGAAACTGAATAAAGATGGATAATACCTTAAAGACCATAATCAGCATTATCTAAAGTGGGATGAACTTACAGGCCATTCACTAGACTGGTATGTGTTTAGTCTCCTAGCCACAGTAGTCTCTTAACTATACACACGTGCACCTAAAATCTAGGTGTGTGCATCCATAGGCAGAATTAACAGAAGAAGGGTTATGCATTCTCTGTATCTTGAGTGAAAGACCTGACAGAGTTTCACAGGAGACAGAACACGATACAGAGGTCAGTCAGCAGTAAGTGCAGCAGAGGAATATGGGTTGGTGTCTGTCACTGGAGCTGAGCAACATTGTGCAGTCTCCTCTAACTCTGACTTGTGCATTGCTGATAACTTGGGATTCAGTGGTACAAACTCCTGCATCAATAAGTCTACTGATCTACTGATCCCAGATAATTTTCTGCATTATTGGCATACTACCATTTTAAAAGCAAGGCTGAATCTTATCCAGTAGTTGTGTTTTTTTCTCCTCTTGTATACTGGAAAGCATTTTTATTAGCACTTTGTTGCTTGATTTTATTTATTCAGCAGAATTGTCATATACTTTTCCTTGTTATTTATATTATGCAGCCTTTCAAGATTCCCTCACCTTAGTTTGTAGTATAATGGGACATATGGGTCTTGTACCTGCAAAAAAAGTCAGCTACCCATATATCTATCAGATATATGTCCATCAGTATGGTCCCCTATAAGGCAGGGATAATGGGATACCTTACTTCTTTATTCATTGCAATTAATAATGGATATTTTTTAAGCTGCCCAAAAAGTTAGCCTGAACATATCTTTCTTTTCACCAGGACTCCTATCTAGCCATAAAAGTCTTCCAGTATTATCTAAACCAAAATTTGCTTTAGAAGAATTCAATTTATAAAACCTTAGGGATTCAAAGTGATGAGTATTATGGGCATGCAGAGTGGCTAAAGGTACTGGCATCTAGTTTTTTTCTAGCCCAGGTACTAAAAGACACAGAAATACTAAGAGGCACAGAACTTCACAAGTGAAAATATATTTAGTTGGTTCAATAGTGAATTGCATTTTACATAAAAAACACATAAAATCTCCTGGAAAAGCAACTGAAGAGTAAAAAGAGTAAAAATATATTTCTGAATCTGTCCCCAGGTTCATATATGAGCATGCCAATTTAAATTAAGCACTATAAATTAGATTTTTTTTTAATAGAGGGAAAGGAACAGGGATAGGAACATAGTATTACCAAAATTATCTCTATTGAAATATATAGCAATATTTTCCAGACAATATAAAACCATACTTCAAAGGAAAATGTATAAGCCATACAAAAAGGTTTGTTCCTTATACAGGCTAATGAATAATTTTCATCTAATTTTGGAATGCAATCAGTCTCTCATCAGTGATAGAATTAAATCTCATTTCAGTTAGGGTTCAGAATGACTGGTAACAAAACTTACATGTAAGGTAATACAGGCAGAGCTATTGGACAGTTCTGTAGGCTACACTCTTCAGTCTAGGACAGCATCAAATTATTGCCTGAGTGTGTTGTTACAAGTTAAATCTTGGCAATGCAGTCATATAGAGGTAGTTCTTAAAAGTTGATGAAAAGGTCGTAAAAACCAGGAATGACATCCTAGCAAGAATGATAGGGACAAATAAGAGTTTGTAAAGCAGGACTGCAGCAGAGGAGTTCAATTCAGCTTCATAGCTGGCCACAAAGTTTTACTGCTAGAAGTAATAACATCAAATTGAGAAGGAAATTAGCACTTTTCTTTTGTGGCCTCACCAGGGGCTACCACCCCTGCAGTTTTCACCCCCCTGCAGTGTAACACGTAGATGTGACATGAGTTTGGCTTTCAAGAATTTGGGGTGCAGTTCCCCCCAAACCCCTGCACCTATCTTATTGAAATTTGGCTCTCAGCATAGGGTACCACCCCTGCAAGTTTCATCCAAATCAGACAAAAAACAGCAAAGTTATAGATATTTCATTGATTCCACATTATACCCTATGGCCGGATCTCCGAAGTGGCTCTGAAGCTTTTCTGAAGTGGTTCAGAAGCTTCAAACCGCTTCAGAAAGCCTACCAAAGACAGTGTTTTGATCTGGACAAGCTGCTTTAGATGCCGAGGCATCCGAAGCTTCTCCAGATCCGAAGCACCATCTGAAGCCTTGCACAGTCCTAGCATTTAGGTGGAATAATTCTTGTTGTGGTCCTCATCTTTGTTTGGCACAGTTATAGGAATGGCTAAACTGAGGGAATGGCTGAACTAGTTTGAATAGAATAAAAACTAACCCAAAATTTGGACCAAAATTCATTCACTTTTGAAGTTCAGAGGACTAATTGATTAACATGCCATTCTCACAAAACTACCATCCTGATCTCTAGATAAGAGAGGTTCAGAAAAATGAGCATGAGAAGCACAAACTATTATACTTATTCAGTCCAGACCTATGGATCATTTGAGATTCACACATTACTAGTAAAATCCACAGCAATATTATTACAAGCCTGATCCTCTTTTACACTTCCACTTTATACAATCCTAGCAGTTCAAAGGAGCCTTAAATGTGTGTGTAAATATAATTTAATTTCCCTTTAAGGCCCTTTTACTGACAGCACTATGTAAAATGACCTTAGTGGAAATGAAAAATCATCCCTGTTATGGCCAGTATATCAAAAGACATATTTCCCTCTCCTCTGTTCATTATATCTCTCTTTGTCTGCCTTCTAACTTCTTAGTACTTCACATAGCGCCTCCTTTATATGTGGTTAATGAGGTCTAGCCAGCCCCAGAATATGATAATAAAGGACAACATTCATCAAATAGACTTTTATTTTTAAATATACTGCCTGAACAAGTCTAGTACTAAAGCCTGGTCTATACAACATAGCTGGTCTGGCAGAACCCAAGTCCATCCTGCAAAACTGAGTATCACAGCTCACAGCTCCTCCCCCCCCCCCCCCTTTTTTTTTTTTTTTTGCTAGCAGAGCAATACCTGTTCTGTGAGTGACAGGAGACTTCTGCTGTCAACAAAATAGCCAGCCATAGCTGTTTTCTGCCAGAAGCCAGACCCCTTTAAAAGTTGGTACTTCCCATACTACATAAGTGCATTACTATCATAGCTACTGTAGAGAACCACATGGATGGGGACAGGTTGTGGCTTGTAACTGTAGAGAAATTTTAAATGTAAGCTATTTATGTATTTAGTTAAGACAAGTATATTGCAGTATCCTTGAGCAGGTCTACACAGGCACCCACCTGACACTAGGACCACTGCTATCATAAGCCCTGTCCACTTCCTTTTACACTCTGATTGGTTGGGAGGCCCAGTTCTGAACCATGCTTTAGGGAAGCCTAAGAGAAGTGCTGGGTGGTAACCACTCAGGGATGCTCTGAGTCACTTGGAGTTGCTCCCAAGCAAAACATCCTGCCAAACTGATGGTTTTGGTGCAAGTAAGAAGGGTATTTTGTTGGTAGTAGCCCCAGGGCCAGGAATGAGGCCATCTAGATATGTTCTATGTGCTACAACACCAGTTGGGGAGGTCTCATGGTGTTACTGCACATTATAGTAAGGAATGTTTCTTTGTCCCTAACAGATTGCACTGACAGCTCACAAACTGATAAGTACAGACAAAAGGGTGCTGAGGGATATTTTACAGAAAAGGAACTGAAAGAATGAAGCGATTTGTCCAAGATCACAAGCAAATAAGTGACAGATCCAGGATTTCAAATGGATGTCTTGAGACTTAGTTCAAAATTTTAACCACATAAACAACCTTCATCTCTTCTTTCCTTCTCTCAGAGATCAACCTTTAGCATCCATCTTAACAGGAAGAGGTATTATCTTTAAGAAATTGTCTTGATGTATGTTTATTTATCGTGAAATGCTCTGATTTGAAACAGGTGTGTGCAACAATATGTATATCCCATACAGCCTGTTTGATAGATCATTAAGATTTATATCACATCAATGATGAAACATAAAATGAAAAAAAAAATTAATAAAGCTATAAAGTAATATACGTATAGCTTAGCAAAAATCAAAGTAGATAGAGTCCATCAAAGACATGATTCTTGTTTCTAGATGGGTATTTTTACATAAGTAATCAATCATCAGGTCTCTATAAAGTGTATCTGTATATTCTTAGAGGGTTAATAAAGAAAGGAAGTAGTTAGCTACAGGAAGGACATAGATCTAGAGAAATCTGGATTTGTTATGCTGAATGGAGAGGAGTATAGCTGCTTACAGGATTCTAACCCCAGTGGAGAATATTTAACATCAGTAGCCAGTGAGTCTCTTCTCACTTATATTAATTTTACTTTGAAATCCATAGAGCTACACCAATTTGTACCTTCTATGAATCTAGTGGATCAAATATACTGATAGTACAAGACAGCTTTCAGCTTGTGTAATTTAAAATGGAGGGCGATGACATGAAGACTAGTGCTCAGTTCAGTCGAGTTTCCAATATATCAAGTAATTTTTTTACTGAAAGATTATTTTACAGACTATTTTATTTTAATTGTTCTCACTCAGGAAGTTTTTCCTGATTGTGCAACAATTTGTAATGCATCATTATTGCTAAAAAGTCGCTTTTTTTTTTTTTTTTTACTTTATCTCCTCTGCCCACTTTCTTGTAATTGAAAAAGGTGAGATTTCAAAGGTTTCACTAAGTTGCTGGTGAAATTCTGAAAGTACTATTGCTCTCCAATGTGATAAAGCAGTTTGAATGATAAAGTATCCTTCAGGGAACATTCTTCACCGAGACCAGCTTTTAAATTTAAGAACTACAAAATCTCTATCTTTTCTTCTGCGGATCCTCCAGCAAAGTGTTTACTATTTATACCCAAGTAGCTGTTAAGTGAGAAAATATCTCCTCTTCTGAATTCAATACATCCATGAAGATGGTACCTCCCTGTAACTGTATATTTTATTGCTGCTGAGTGTTCAGTTCCTTAAAATGATGATCATGTGCATTACTAGATGCAACTTACCTAGGGATAGGGTGGATTTTCCATCATTTCAAGTCTTTAAATCGTGGCCATACATATTTTTCAGTGACTTTCTATTGTCTGTGCTATAAGGAAAGTGAGACTAGATGATTAGAAAGACCCTTTCTGGACCGAACATCTTCGAGCATATGGAATTTTCTGTATGAAGTAAGCACATGTGCATTTTAAACAGTTCAAGTACTGATTTAGAAGGTTAGAGTTAGAAATCTAAGGGTGCTTGCAAATGTAAAAATACAAATTAAAATAACCAGCACTTTACTTTAAATTCACTGTGTTACCAGACTGAACATCACGCAGCCGAGGTGTTACTTTAACCCAGCTTGCTTGACATCTGCAAAGATTGGGTGCTTTAGTGGAGCTTTTTTGGCACTTTTATCTAATAGCCGATTGAATCAGTTTTAGCTAAAAGAGCAAAATGCCCCACTGAAGTGCCCAAACTTTACAGAGGCTACAGAGTTGGGTTGACATAACACACTGGTTCTTCCAGTAAAGTGCTTTTTGAGGGGGGTGGAGGGAGGAGCAGGGAAGGGGGGCAGGTTTAAACTTCTGCAAGTAGCCATAATGTTTATAGGATAATGAATCAGTTTTTTCATGTTACTTACATGTTAATAAATGCCATAAGAGCTAGATTTTGACCTCCTCTGAAAATATTTCAGTGTAGGATTTGTTAAATATGGGCTGATCATTTCAATGAAGTGGCAGCTAACATTGATTTGTTAAGCAAAAGTCATATCAAACCAAATAATTTTCTTCTGTGACAAAGTATCAGGCTACATGAATAGAGAAAAGATTGCAGATGTGATATATTTTGATTTTTAGTAAGGTTTTGACGTTGTTTCACGTGATATTATCTGATAGCACAGGAAAATATCACTTAAATGAAATTACAGAAAATAGGTTCACACCTGTTTCAAAAATTGTTCTCAAAGAATAATTATCAATGGCTCAGTGTCATACTGGAAGAATATATCAAAGTGCAGATGTGCAGAAATCTGTCCCAGGTTCAATATTATTCAATATATTCATTAATAATTTGTATAGTGGAATAGAGAATACACTTATTATATTTAAAGATGTTAACAAGTTGAAACAGGTATCAAGGACTTTGAAAGACAGGAATTTAATCCAAAATTATTTCCACAAATTGGGGAAATTGACTGAATTGAATAGAATTAAGGACAAGTGCAAACTGGGTAGCAACAATCAACTATACAAATATAAAAGGGGAAACAATTTTCTAGACAGAAGTACTGTAGAAAAAGGTCCTGCCAAAACCTAACATGAACCACAATGCCATACTACTGTTAAAACAAAACAAAACAAAACAAAACAAAACACCAACAAAAACTTACTGGACTATTTAAACAGTAACATCATGTGTAAGGTACATGAAGAAAGCCTTTCACTTTATATTGCACTGGTAAGGCATCTCTTAGCTGGAATACAGTATTAAACTGGACTGAAGAGAGTCCAGAGATAAACAACAAAATATATTGGAACTTTAGGAAATTTGAGGAAAGATTGAAGAACTGAGTTTTTTTCTTCTCCAGATTAAACAAAAATGAGGGGAAATATAGCAATAATCTTCAAATGTGTGAAACATTACTTAACAGGGGAAAGGTGTCTACGCCGCATATCCACTGAGATGTATCCTGAACTGACTAAGAGAAGTAGTAGCGGGCTGAAAATTTGCACCAAGGGAGATTTAGGTTAGACAACTAGAAAAGCTTTCTAACTATAAGGGTACTTAAACAATGGGATGGATTTTCTAGGGAGGTCATGGAATGTCCCTCAATGGAGATTTATAAGAATAGGTTAGACAAGCATTTGTTAAGAATAGTTTAAATGTAGTTGATTTACCTTGAAGCCAAAGAATGGACTAAGTGACCTCTGGAGGTTCTTTCTAGCCTACTTCCTGTATTTCAAGACAGTGTAGGCCTAATAAAAATGGTAGAGTTTCTTCTATGTTTCAAAAGTAATGGAGTAATGTGAGAAGATGATGGGGTATGCAGCTCCGTAGTATTTCTCTGGCTTAGCAACAGTGTAAATGAGAGCTAAATAGCCTAAATTGTCAAAAATGTACCACAGAGTAAATAATGCACATGTGAGTGACTGAACATCACAATTAGAGCTGATTAAACTTTTTTTTTTTTATCCTCGAGTCTTCCAAATACCTACGGTAGGAATCAAATAAACGGTCAAATTGTACAGAAAAAAAAAATTACCAGCAATCTTTTAAATGTAGATTAGGTAGGTGCAAGTGGGCCATCACAAATTAAGACTCTACAGGAAATTTACACTGCAAAAGGACTGTACTAGATACTGCCACAGTAAAAGTACTGCACACATGAACTGTGTGCTACATCCTGGAATGAATGTTAAGTAACTTCTTTTGTGGTACTGGACAGTTGTTAATAAGCTCTCCTCTTGGGCACGTTTATTATGTCTGTCTAGTGTCTCACTAAATTGGCTACATTACATCTATTTCAGGAGGTAGCATTCATATAGCAGACATGCCTCACTTCACTGTAATACTCCTTAGCACAGTCCTTTAATGTTTTAGACATGCTTGAAATACCTGCAAAATTAAGGGCATTGTAAATGTTTGTATCTCTAATAGTAAATTGCAGTATTATGCTATGTAGTTGCTTTAAAGATATAGGAATTGCTAATCTTCCATATAGTATCTCAATTTGAAGGTGAGGAAAAAAAAAAGTACGTTGAGAATTAATCCACCACACCTTTAGCACAGGAGTTAACATATTCCAAGTTCAGAAGAGCATGCTTTGATGGATAAAATACTAGAAGAATTTCAATATCCCCCAGGAAATTAGTTCTCTGTAAATAATTTAGCATAAATACCAATGTGGACAAAGGATAATTAAGTATTAATTTAATAAGTACAGCATGCTTATATAAAGCTGATAATCATCCCATGAGTACTATACAGGGCATTGCAAATAAAAGAAAGAAGGGCCTCCAAAGATTTGATGAGCTGAAGATCAATATTTGTGTCTCTGTGGGCGCGTCCACACGAGTGCACATGTGTCTTTTGCCCCACCTCAAACCACTTTCAGGCAGCCAACAGGCACATGCGGGAACAAAAAAATGCTCACCATGTTGCAACCTTGCACCACGGGGAGAAAATTAGACTGTGTACAAAAATTGATATTAAAAACGCAGAGCAGGGCACGGTCCCTGACTATGCCCTGAGGCAACCAAAGGCTGGGTCCTCCATGGAGATGGTCTGGCTGCCAGAGCGTCTCCATAGTTGGCCCTTACTCTGGTGCTGAAACATGCGGTGGGCCAGGCTGCATGTTTCAGCACCAGGACTCCGGTGCCAGTGAGTAAAGGGTCGGGGGGCTGGAGGAGGGGGGAGGGGACCATGGGGGGACCCC
>NW_005843064.1:44101-107379 GCF_000455745.1 Alligator sinensis
CCATAAAAACCCTGCACTTACCTGCAATCTGGCTGCACCTGGCTTACTGGGGCCCTGCCCACACAGTGCCAGGCAGGGTGACAGCCCCAGTGGCCCCAGCCTGGGCCCTGCTGCACCTCTGTGCTGCCCTGAGGGACTCTGCCAGGAGTCCCTGGAGCCCCCCATCCCTGCTTCTAAGGTAATCAGATGGGGGCAGGGTTCCATTTTTTTCCTGTTTTTCTTCTGGCTTTTTTTTAAATGATGGTGCCTGGGGTTGTGCTGTTTGGCCCCCATTGGGATGCCGTACGCCTTGTGTGGGGGCTGAATCCCCTGTTTATACTGCTGGGGCCAGGACAGGGCAACTTTTTATACTGCTGGGGACAGCACAGGTGCTGACCCCGGGCTCTAGCTCCCCCTGGCTGAAGATCCAGGAGGAGCCAGGCAGGGTTATTTTGCCTTAAGTGGCACAATTTGTTCAACACCAAAGTGCATGTCCGAGCATGTGCACTGAAGCAAAAAGCCTAGGCTCAAATTTGCACTGCTTCTATTTGAACTGCTGCAATCACATGTGCTTGCATGTGTGGATGTACCCTGTGTATGCATGTTGTGGGTATTCTAAATTTTATATATAAATTTATAAAAACTATGATTAATTTAAAAAAGAGAAATGGTCTTTATGGGTTGTGTTTTATAGGGCAACCTGGGTAAAAAGAGGTATACAAAGTGCCACACTTGTCAAGATATAAGGATCAGGAACCACATCATTGGGGTCCTAGTTACAGCTCTGTACACTGTTATGTGAATAACAAAGCTATAACATTAGGTAAGATGAAGAAGCTCATAGAACTGTGCATTTCTACACAGTGGGCTCATTTACACATGTGCCCGACTACGCAGTTGTTACTGCATAGAGCCACTGCACACATTGAAACTTTGACATCCCTGCCTTAGTGTTTCAAATGATATAACTAGGTGAGCAAAGAATAAACATGGTTTTGTTTTTTGTTGTTGTTGTTTTTGCATTCAAAGTGATGACTAGCGTAGAGGAAATTAAAATAAATATTTCCAACTAGGGGCTCAGTGTCTCTGAAAATTAGTATCTCAGGTTAGAAAAGTGGCAAAGGCTTCCTGCATTAAAATTGTTCTCCCTTAATCTTTGTCTGTATTTGCATTTCAGAACTGCAAGCACGTTGCAACAAGAACTATATTTGTGAAATGCCTATAATAATAACAGAACCAGCACCACAATGTGTTTGACACTGTAGGCCCAAATTAATTCTAAATATATATGAACTTACAACACAGTATAGACCTTCTTGTTTATGTGGGTTACTCTAAAATCTTATTACCTGTTTTTATAGCAAATTAATGTTACTTCAGTATTCACACAGAGAAATCATGACCCTATTGCAGCTCTGAGATTGACTTCCATATGGGCAGAAATTTCCCCCTAATTCCCTGCATAAGTAAAGGGAAGAAATGTCCTGTCAGAGTTGCACAATTATCAAAAGCAACAAGGGAAAAATTTCAAGGATGTCACTGAGAGTATACTTTAACTTTTGTGTAGAAGGAGACTGATTCTTACTGGGCATATCCATGTGAGATGCTATGTCACCATAGCAACAAGCTATGGTGGCATAGCGTCATCAGACGTGAACCATAATGTTACTGCTACTGTTCAGTAGCAATGAGCTGCTGCGCAATAGGCTTAGAAATGACCCATGCAATGCCAGGAATGTGCAGTACAGGTGGTTAAAGCAGGTGCTAAATGACTACACAGTAACAAGTGAACAGCAAGTACTAAATGACTATGCAGTAACCACCAGTACTGCACAGTCCCAGCACCACATGGGTCATTTCCAATCCTACTGTGTGTCCTGGGAGCCAGGCCAGCCGGGCCAGAAGTCAGGGTTTGTTAATCAAAAGCAGGATCGGTTGGGCAGGCGTGTGGATGGAGAGGCCGAGACAGCGTATTGGTTTCAAAACAAGAAGTTTTTACTTACGCCTTTGGTGATACAGGCACAGGTGAGACACACTTGGTTACATACAATAATGTAGCAGGTAACACATCAACTGCAACAGGTGACCGATGACCGGTAACAAGTAACTAGTAACGCAGCGCAATGAGTCGAGCATGCAACAGGAACGGGGTACGTCGGGTAATTCGGCAACGGGGAGATGTTGGAGGATGGCCAGTCCACCAGCGAGCCCCTGAGGTGATCCCTGAGCGTGCTCAGAGAGCTCCTAGGCGTTGTCAAGGCACTCCGCCTTGGGCGGAAACTGCTTAACCCTTTCTTAACCCTTTCTATGGCTAGCGAGCCAATAGCTAACCATCTACCTTGCATAATTTACATCCAGCCAATGATGTTGCATGTATCTGCATAACAGGACGGGAACTCTTCCCTGCAATACAGTGTTTTTCCACCGAGACCTAGCATTTACCTGCTAGACTCAAACATACTAGAATTTTCCACAGAGGTGCCGGATAGATGACATAGGGTACGCCCATATTAGGTGGCCAAGACAGTAGCGGGGGGTAAAACTGCTCGCTCTGCCCATTGTGACAGGAACATTTAACCCCGTCAGGGACTTATTTATGACACTGTGCAGAACTCATTGGTTCATGCCCACCGATGCTGCATTGCCATAGTGATGAACTACAGCGATGTAGTATCTCATGTAGACATGCCCAGTAAGAATCAGTCTTTCTCTATGCACAGGTGATTACTGCACAGTCATTGAGTACCTACTGTGCCATAGCAAGAGCTACTGTGCAGTAGCCTGTTGCTATTGAGCAGTAGTGGTGGTGTCATGGTTTGTGTCTGCCAGTGCTGTCACTGTAGCTCTGTATCTGTACTTGCATTATTATACAAATTTGGTTTTATTCCATCCAAATTTTTCACTAAATATACTCTTTAGTATGTTGGAAGCCACTTCATATACTGTAAAATATATATAGAGAGAGACAATATAGGGATTGCTTCTCAAAGCCAATGAGACATTGGGTCCTAATCCTGGTAAACACTTCAACAGGATTTATTTAACTTCAAATGTGTAACTAGCTCCAAAAGGACTGCTATGAAGGAGCCTACAGTGTTTTATTGTATATTTGAATTAATGTTTCTGCTAGAATGCTGAATGTATCTTAAGGGGGCTCCATACAGGTGCATAGTTTGTATTACTTCCTCTGAAAAATGTGCAGAAAAAGTGGTGTTATTCTGGGGTTCCTGATGGGAGAGAGAGTTCTGGCCTATAGTTGTAAAATGTGGTCATTAGTTGAAAACAAGCTTATAACTGTAATTATAACATTGGACAACATGGTCTCAAAAAAGACTAATGAAACTTAAGAATAGGGAATGTCTATCTAATCCTTTATACTAGGACAGAACTACAAGGATAAGGATCATGTCCCAGCAGAATACCAAATATGAAATTTCATGTGCTTCTCTTGCGAAGTTTCATTTCCCCTGAGCAAGTTATTCCTTCATAACATATAAATCATAAGTGGGCATGAGGACCTACATTTTGCCAATATGAGGTGAAGAAAAAAAAAATTGAGAAATTCATCAGGCACTTTAGCAACTTATTGTATTAGAGAAGAAAAAGAATACAGTAAAAAAGTGTATTTGGAAATTCACTAATCTGATAAAACTTCTGCATTCCTTCAACACTAATATAATATGATGAACAATCTGTAATATAATAGAAGTTTCACTTCTTGGTAATACAATAACATTGTTCTTGACATTGTCCAGATATTTTTTATGGAAGTTGCCAAACTTTTAAAACATTATAGTAATAAAAATTAATTTAATTTCACATTTAATATGACAATTATTATTAAGACATTAATTTAACTGAATTTGGGAATTTGAAATGTGGGTATTTCTACACATGCATGTTAGATCATTTATATCAGTGCTGACCTAATTGTAATCTGTATTAGTTAGCAGTTTTTTAAAAACTCATTCAGATTTAGCTAGGAATACAAACATAAGTAACGTAAGTTATAAGCGGCAAGATGAAAGAGAGACAATTTAAATTAATCAATCTATGACTTGTGTGAAGATCCAGTATTAATGGTTCCTCATTCACTCCATATATATCTAGTTTTAGTAGGAATGTGAGCTAGGAAGTTAATACAAAATATTTTTGGATGTGATACTGCATTATTCATTACATGTAGTCCTTGTTAAATGACAATGTACTTCATCTTTCTTATGTGAATATTATAAAAAAAGAAATTTGGTGAAACAAAATTTACATAAAGCAAAATAAATAAAGATTATAGTGGTAGTGATAAGGTAATTCTATTCATTGGCACCTACATAATCATCCATCTTAAAAATAACAAATTGAGAAAAAAAATGTCCATTTAAATCAAAGTGATTTATTACAAGATAAGGAATTTTAATCTTCAATCAGCTGCATGTTACCCACATCTTTCTAGACTATACTTTATCTAATGTCACCTACATAATCCCAGTATTCTGATTCTTGATTTATTCCAAAAATCATAATTGTTGGAAACTGCAAAGTGTGCCATGTTTGTCCAAATGAGACTTAAGTCACCCAGAGGTTTGTGATGTCTGGTAAATTTTTTTGACAAATACAAGCTAGTAATTTTGTAGTGTCTAAAAGCTTTTCTTGGAGTTCTGTCACATGATCTGAAGTGCTTTGATTATTTTAAATCTACCACTTTCTCTGAAGGGAAGTGCGCTATCACAAATTTTATAAAAGGTAAGTAATACACTCTATCTGATCAGAGTAGTACTACCAGATACTCTTCTCCTCCATTAATAAGATTTCTTGGGATGGTTTTCCTTTTCTGCTTTTCTATCAAAACATCTTTTGCTACTTATGACTTAATTGGAGACTAATGGAGAGAAATACACTAATTTTGCCACTTATCTCCATAATTAGAGCTATTTAGGCACTGCTTCTAAGGGTGAGTGTATACAAAATGATATTTCCTGTTTACATCAATGCAACTGAGTTTGTTTGCACAACATGGGATTTCCCGCCACTCTAAAGTCCATTTAGTGACCTTAAACTAACACTACTTGGAGATGTTTTAATTTGTGGGGTTTCCCAGTTACACCGCTCGAACTGTGGATTTGTTCGTGCAAACAGCCAGAGACTCCAAAGACTTCTAATTAATCCCCTTCACTACGAGGAGACACTGTGTTCCAGCCTCTAGCCAGTAGGTACCTCTATGTGTTCTTTTTTACCTTCCTTTACTCCTCACTCCTCCATCCTCCCTCACAACACGCAGTTCAGGTTGGGGCGAGTCTGCTCAGACCAATTGTTAATTCAAAATGGGGGAGACCTATAGTGTATGTCCTCCCCCCTTTGTCCATGTACCCTCCTGCCCTCCCACCCCCCCATGCACCCTCCACCTGCCAACCCCACACCTCCTGTCATGTTCTGCCACTGCAGTAGACATAACTCCCAACAACAGCTGCAGCATCACCGTAACGGTAAGTTTTTTGCAAGTAGTTTGAAACTTTGGAGTGAATCGTTATGACTTCCTTCAATGTGTGAACATTCTGAACTTCGTCACATTTCATTTCAGAACCATGACCAAAAGTCCAAGGGCAGCAGGATGCTGCCTGCCAGACCTGACACCCAGGATATGCAATGTTCCAAGTGATATTTAGGTAATATGTCCCACTGACCTTGTGTGTGTGTGTGTTGGGGTGCAAAAATCTGTTTTTTCAAGTGTGCGCCAACCGCTCCCCCCCTTCTTCCTTCCCCCCCTCCTCACAGAAAACTTTTGTGGACAGAACTCTCTGGGGGTGGCAACCAACCCACCGCCCAGTGATGAGGAGAGTGAAGATAGTGAAGAGGAGTACAGGAGTACAGTGAAAACTTCTTCAATTTTTTAAATTTATTTTTATTTTTTTATATTTTGTATATATTTGATATTGTTAAATTGTAAATAGCTATTGTTAAAGCTTCAGCATTTTCAGTAAAGTGTTTTATTTTTGCTCTATATGTGTCATGTTTTCTTTGGGGTGGGTGGATGATTGTGTTGGTTTTTGGAGACTGCGCCCACCTCAGTGTGGTGGGGATGCTGTTCTTGGGTGGTTTTTATGGAGTCACGGCATTACTGGAAAGAGTTGCAAAGAATTGCAGGGTGGACTGTTATCGGAGAGAGGGAGGTCAAATGCTAGCTAGCGTGTGGTGCAGTCAGCATGTCTTGTAAGAAAAAAGACTAAACAACCCTACCCACCCCCAGCGGCAAGCGGGCAATCTGCAAAATTTCTCCATGCATGGACCTCCCAGGGCCTTTAGCATGTCGTTAAAGACTTCAGGAAGTCTGCATTATAATGCATTTCATATGCATGGTCACTGGGGTGGGGGGGAGGGGTGGGGTTAATGCCTGCTGCTACAGCTCCAAAACAGCTTCTTTTTTTTCTTTGCAGGCTGTACTGTTATGGAAGGTCAGATGCAAAAAATGATTTTTTTTCAATGCTTTCTTTTCAGTGCAATATTTTCTTTACAAAATCCTGCATGCAGCACCTTTCAGAGCTGGGTTTGGAGACAGCCCCCTCCGCCCCCTCTCCCGGTCTGCTGCAACCCACTCCCGCTCTGGAGAGAGCTAATCAGATTTTTTTCAGGATTGCTTTGTCCTCCCTTGCCATATCTCTCCTCTCAGCCTTCTCAAAGGACAAAGAGAAGGTGAGAGAGAAACGAGGAATAGCATTCCAAAGGCAGCTCAGTGTAATCTCTTCAACCACCTCAGGCCTCTCCAGAATCAAGTGCATTCAAAGAAAGCATCATTGTGGGAGAACTTCTTTTCATCCAAATTCAAGACATTTTGAATACCTCCTTCTCCTACACTAGGTATTGGCATGTCCTCATCATATGGGTCTCAGCCAAGCAGGGAACTGCTAATTATCCAAGGACATGGTTTCAAAAAGCACTCTGCTCCCTAAGAGGCCTGAAGTGTTATGCAGCAGATGGCTATTCCCAGACATATTATTGAGGTGCCTGGAGGGGAGGCCTACCAATCTGAAATACAGGCCCTGACCAGCTTTGTGTCTAGCCTGCAAAGCTACAGCACTGCCCCTGGCTAGCTACAAACTACTCCCCTGCTCCTAGGTCCATGCCCTGAAATCAAGCAGGAGCAAGTGCAAATCAGAATTTTTTATTCCACATCTTTATTGTTTTCAGAATAAATTGAATTGCAATAAATTTGATTGAGAAATCACAAAGCTAAAACAGTATATACATTTTTGTTTACTCAGCAATGCCATTGGTAGTCAACTAGTGAATACATTTTTTTTACAGTACAGCTATTGCCAGCAAACACAATACAATAGGATAAAACACCAATTTACAATATGCTCCCATGGTCCCTTGAGTAATCCCTTGATATGGTATGGATGGATGGAAGGCTGCATGGTGGGAGTGTGAGAGGGAGGGATGCAAGTAGGCAACCAGCCTGGGTACTGGCCCTTCCTGGTTACTGGCATGACTTTTATGGAGTCATGGCATTACTGGAAAGTTGCAGGGTGGACTGCAGTCAGATGGAGGTAGGTCAAATGCTTGGCCAGTGGTAGTGTGCAGCCAGCATTTTCTTGCAAGAAATAAGACTAAACAAACCCACCCACAAAGCTTAATTAGGGAGGGAGGGGCCCCCAGGCACAGTCCCCTAGGGGCCCCCTCAGGTGGAGATGAATCCCCCGACTCAGCTGGCTGGCTAAATTGGGCCATGCTACTCTCCATTACATTATAACTTTGGAATCTTTGCTGGCCACAAAACTTAGGGAGGAAGAAAGGGGTCCCCTCAGGTGGGGGGGGGGGGACTTATTTTCTACTTTCTGTTATCCTTTTTTATTTAAAATATTCCTTCCCTCCACAAGTCAAGGAAGAAGCTCAAGGAGACAGAAACCTCAAGGAGACAGAGTAGAGGGTGGATGTCAGAAGACATGTACCCCAGTCTGAATTTGTTGGGACATGGCCAGTAACCAGGAGGAGGGTGAGAAGCCTATGAAATAGGCCTGCAGAACCTGTGCAACTTGAGCTGATGCTCAGACCAAAGCCAGTCAAGAAAGCTTATCTTAGCTTCCCTTGTTGCCAGCAACAATTCAAAAGTTACTAGGGTGCACTGGAGAAGTGTAAGGCAGAGGTGGATGAGTGGAGTAGAGAGCCCACATGCCTGGGCCTACTACCTGGACCATGGAGGTCTTGGCCAGCAACCAAGAAGAAGGCCTTCACAGTTCAGAAAGGAAACTCAAGTCCCAGCTTCCTTAGTGGAAGGCCTGACCTGCACGCCGAGCCCTCTGCACTAATGAATGAAATGCTCTTTCAGAACTTGTCCAGCTTGTACTGATGCAAGACATGGCCAGTAAGCAGGAGGAAGGCAAGAAGACTATATGAAGTGGGCCTGCAGAACTTGTGCAAATTCAGCTGATGCTCGGGACAAAGCCAGGGAAGAAGCCTCACCTTCTGCCGCTGCAATGGTCATAGCTAACCAGGAGAAGGGCGAGAAAACTATGAAAGGCTGGGAAGGTTTTCCCCAGCAAGAAGATTTCCCCCAGTCAAAAGACATGTTCCCCAGTCCAAATTTGCTGAGACATGGCCAGTAATGAGGAGGAGGGTGAGAAGACTATATGAAGTGGGCCTGCAGAACTTGTGCAAATTGAACTGATGCTCAGGCCAAAGCCAGCGAAGAAGCTTCAGGTTCTGCGACTGCAGTATTCATAGCTCAGAAGCACAACTTCCTTTTGACCAGCAATGATTTGAAAGTTACAAGGGTGCAATGGAGAGGTGCAGAGGTGGGAAAGTGGGACAAGAAGCCCACAGGCCTGGGCCTACTACCCGGAACCCGGGAGGGAATTTGCCAGAGGTCTTGGCCAGCAATCAAAAAGAAAGCCTCTGTATTTGTGGCCACCAACAATCCTCTAATTGCAATTCCATAATATGCTCATTCACAAACAGGGCCAGCAACCAGGAGGAGGGCAAGGATAATATGAAATGGATCTGCAGAACTTGTGCAATTTTTACCATAATCGAGCTGACGCTCAGCCCAAAGCCTACAAAGAAAGCCTTCACAATTCAAGTAGTACACAGAAGAGAAGCCTCAGCAGTACTTGTGGCCAGCAACCGGAAGGAGGAAGTAATACAAGTTCAGTAAGGGTAGTATGTAAAGCAGAAGAGTATATATCTCTTCTCGATAGGAATAGAGGGACCTAGGGAGGCGCTTGAACCAGGAAGTGGACATTTCCTCCCCACTATCATGGGGAAAGAGGCAGGGAAGGCACATAATCACCTGCCTTATGTTTAGTATCTGCTTTCTCATCGTAAGGAATCGAACTGTAATTATAAGTCTATATAATATAAGTCTATGTAACATAAGTCTATATCATGCATTGGCTATACATATATGGTGGAGGCTCAGGATGTATGTGATGTGTGCAGGGTGATAAGGCAGATCTACCTGCTTTGAAATGCTGTGATAAGGAATTGAACCATTACAATTATTATTGTCCATTAATAAATCATCATTAATATGACTGTTTCTACAAACCCTTATTACTAAGTTACTATTGGAATTAATAGTATTATGTCCTCCTATTATTAGTATTACCTGTTATTATATTATAAGTCTATATCAGGCAGGATGAAAGTCAATTATAATTATAATGTATAATAGTTCAGTTGTTGAGAGAATCCTGAAGGAATTGTTGTTATCCTCTTCATCTTCTCTTTCTTCCTTTTGCTTTCTGCCTCTTGTCACACCAACCAGGATTGATCAGTTTGCGTCTAGCAGTGGAAGGGGATCTAAAAACTGGAGGGAGGGAGGATAGAAAGAGCATCATAATTTGTATTGGTGCTTCTTGTGCACCTCATGTACCTTCCTTCATGCCCATCATATTCCACCAGCCCCATTTACAATAAATTTGAACTAAACAATGCATCTCCCCCCAGCCAGAGATGACCCTGTCAGGGTGCAAGGCAGTGGTGTACCAACAGCAGTGGGCAGCATGGTTGCCCCGGCATGGATGTGAAGGAGGAGCCACCATTCCGCACTGCTGCTCACCTTGTCTCTTCCCCCGCCATTGAAACCACTGCAGAAGATGTCTTGTCCAGGGCATGCATGACAGCAAGGGTGGCAATACCCCAGGCTTGTCCCCCAGGCCCTGGAGACCCACAGTATGCCACTGGTGCAGGGCCTTGGGCAAATTACGCCCCCCCACACAGAGCTGATCCTGTGTGCTGCTGCCGCGGTAGTGGGGGAGGGGAGTTGACAAGTGTCCGGATGAGAGGCTGGTGGTGACACTGATGAGTCACCCCATCTGCTTCTCCTGTCTCTGCAGGGCCCCCAAAGCACTGTGCCTGGGTTGGTCACTTGTATTTGCACCCCCCCCCGGATGATCCTGCCACCCTCAGGACACAGACAAGTGTCAGGTGCTACTTACCAAAGGTAGCCTGTAGCACATTGCCATGTCCTCTTTCAAGTTGCACATCACAGAGGTGCAGAAATCAAATGGTACTCAGAGGTTCAGTTGCACCCCACTTGATCAGCCTACAGTCTTCTTGAACTCTGGATTCACATTGCTGTGCCACCCAGGGGCAAGTCTCGTGACCGCGATGAGTTCTTCTCTGCCCCCACTGTGCTGTCATCCCTCACCCACCTCAAACCTCCCTCATCAAAACAAAACAGCAAACACACACCCTGACCTCTTCTCCCCCAATTTATAATGCTTGAGTAGGCAACCTGACCATCCCCCCTCCCCCCCTCCATAAGCAGCCTCATTTTGGCATGGTAAAAAAAAAAAAAGTCTGGTGCTGGGCTGAAAAAGACCATGAAAAGAGGCAAAAAAGTTTGCAAAGTCCCTGGGTTTGTGTGCAAGCAAAGCAGGTCTTAAACCCCAAGTCTCTAGCCCTCCCCCCACAACCAGCCTTGCTTTGGTGTTCCAAAATGAAGGAGACAGTGCCTGGCATCTGGCTGGAAAAGAATGCAAAAAGAATCTTGAAAAAGCACATTTTCAAAGTTTTCACCTAGGGAAAATGCAAGGAAGGGTTGGGAAGGGTGAGCCAAAGAGCCTAGGAAGGCATGAGCCCCTGTGGGTGACTTTGCAAAGAGGCTGGTGACTTGCAAAAAAGAAAGCCAGGCTGCTGCGGGGGGTGACACACCAGTATTTGCAAAATGCTTGTTTGCAGGCCAGTACTTGTGCATTGTGACCCACCCAGGCAGCCCCCCTGTTTTCCTCTGGAGCCTCCATGTGTACCTGTGCAAGAGAGATTGCCAACCCCACTCCCCCAGCACCATGCAGCAATCTGCTGGAAAAATGAACAGAGAAATGAACCCAAACAATGAACAAAATCCACCTTTGCACTAAGCAGTGTAAGGGTGGATATGGAGGCAGACAAGAAGCCAGGAAACCATGAGGTTTTATTGTTTGCTACACACTATTATAGTTACTTGTGCTTCTTTGCTTTCACCACACCATGACCCTGAACCACACCTGTCTCCCTGAAATGCAGTGGTGGCCTCCTGGCCCTGTTGGTAGTCATATGGCCCTCTTGTGACCCCACTGAGTTAGGGGAAACAGGCTCAGCTGTAATTGTTCACTTGTCTTGCACAGAGGCAAAAGGAGCAGACTGACTTTTCCCTTTTGGACGTCATACCCATTTCTTTAGATACTTTTGCACACTCTGAAAGGCATCATTGAAAGTGTCCTGTGACCTCTGTAATCCAAGACTGGACCCATCAACCACGTCTTTCAAATTCCTTATGGTGTCTCACACTTCTTCAGGATGTCATCCTCCTTACACAGCAACTAACAGAGTTTGTTCTGTCAGGCATCTGTGCATTCTGCTCTGGCTACTGAGGACTCCACTGAAACCTCAAGCAAGGTTTCATGGGACTGTCTCTGCTTGCTGCGAAAATCTCTGCAGCGTTCTGCTGTAGTGCAAGCAGGGCACCGTTCCCAGCAACCATGGATCATGGTGGCTGATAAACAAAGAAAAAAATCAATGGTTGCCTTTCCCCCCAGAGGAGGAAGTTACACTCCCCTCCACCCCCTCCATGCAGTTCACAAAATGCCAGCAGGCACAGAAACAGACCCCACAATAGTGGGGCACCACTCGTACTTCCCACTACTTACAAGTACTCACTTCAGAAATAGGTCCATGGATGCCACTGCCAGTGCTAGTTGTAAACAATTAATTCAAGTGAATAATTAGTTTGGCATCTGTTACATTATAAGCTATCAAACCCATCATGCACCACCACTGAAAGAACATGGTGACCCACCTACAGCAATACATTAATTGCTCCCCTTTCCCCACGGCCCCCCAAACCCAACCAGCACGAACCTGGGCATTGCCTGGAAGTGGTAAGAGCCATATTACAAGGAACTTACCAGGTCCAGAATGTCCTTGGCTCTTGGTAATAGTAGATGGTGTATTGGCCACATAGGTTTCTTCCTGACCTTCCACCTCCTCCACTTCATCATCTGTGTTCGTCTGTGGAACAGGACTAAGTGGCACTAAGTGTATAGTGACTGATGGTTCTTCCTGCCACTCATGGTCATCAGGGAGCAGTCTCTAAATAGCTGAGAGAAGCTGAGGGTTTCACCTTCAGGAGGGGCTGCTGCTGTCTCCTCCACCTTCTCCTCCTGCCCAACCCCAGCGCTGAAAGTCTCCCTACCTGGGTTGTCACCCGCATACTTGGAAAGAATTATTGACAGCTTGTCATAGAAGGGGGTAATTGTTTGACCTGCCCCAAAATGAGAGTTTGCATCTTTGGTTCTGTAAAATGCTGACCTCAGGGACTTGATTTTACACTGGACCTAGGTCCAGTCACAATTGTGCCCTTGCACCTGCATGCCTTTTGTGAGTTCGACATAAACAGGCTTATTCCTCCCACTTTGCAGCCTGTCTATAATCCTTTGCTCCAAACAAATGTCCATACTGCTGGCCTTGGTTTTCTGAGACATGGAGGAGCAATTTGTGGTCAACAGTACAAGCTATTTGTGAAAGGGGCTGGCAATTTATTTTTTGGGGGGTGCCTTTATACTCAGGCTGTGCTTGCATGAGGGTATAGGAAAATTGCAAGTATTGTGAAGTCATTACCTGTAAGTGTCAAAACACCCAAAGGTGATGAAGCACCCAGTTAACAACAAAAAAGTCCTGTTGATGGGGTAAATAAGGCCATTGTACTTTGGGATGGCTCCTCAATGGCCTGTAATGTTGCAAAAATTAATACCTACCTGCCTGCTTGTGCAAAATAATTTTATTAGAGAAGCACAGCCTGTTTTCCCTAAAGTGGCAAAAGTTTTGAGTAACCTATTACATTACCAGGAGAGCAGTAGGCAAAACATTTTTTGTTTGCAAGCTTGATTACATCAGAACACCAGCAGCTGCAAAGCTCAGGATGAAAAGATTTGCAAAAGCCCCAATGCCCTGGGGTGCTGTGGTGAAGTGCTGAAAAAGCAGCTAAACCAAGCTGTAGACCAACCATACAGTCCCTGCCCCCCACTTGTTGCAGATGGGTGAGAGGCTGCTGCTGATGGAGAGGGGCAAAATTCAGAATGAGGTTAAAATATGTGATGATGGAGAACAACACAGTGAAGAGTCCTCTGACATGGAGAATATGCAGGACATGGGTGAACAAGAGGAGGAGGAGATGGCAGTACTGCTTCTGCAAATGCTGCTTACCTGGGGATTACTGCTGGAATGCTTAAGAAGAATAAGAACTGTGCTACACTGTTCAGTGGCAAGTTGTGTTCCTGCTTTAACAACATTAATGACAATAGTAAGAAGAAGATACAGGTACCTAGAGGACTTGGAATACATGGAGGAAAATGAAGAAGTGTAATTTGACCTGGCTCCATGGGAAAACCTGAGGAGGACCAGAATCTCCATGGTAAAGGCCCACAAGAGCAGCTCAGACTGGTGGGAGCAATTTGTGCTGACAACTTGGACTGACCAGCAGTGGCTGAAGATGTTCTGAATGAAAAGGGAGACATACTATCATATCATCTTGATTCTGGGGACCCACATGATGAGGCAGGACACAAGCCACCAGACAAGAGTGTTGCAATGGCCATCATGAAATTGGCCAGCCCATTCAGCCCCCACTACAACGCAAACCAGTTTGGTGTGGCTGCCTGTAGATTCAGGCTGGCAACTTGTGAGGTATGCCAGCTGCTTAAGGAGATTGCTGAAAACAAAATTATCCACCTGGCGAATCTGCAGCAAGTCATAGATGGTTTTAATGAGCAGTTCCTGAACTGCATGGGGGCTTTAGACAGAACTCACATACCAGTGCTGTGTCCTGCAGGGAGTGGGAGGACTTACATAAACTGGAAAGAATATGCCTCCATGATCCTGCAAGCTATAGTGGACCACCGGGGCTGGTTCATGAACATTTATACTGGGTGAGCCAGCAGTGCAAATGATGCACGTGTGTTCAGAAACTCCCCTCTATCTGGCCTTATGAAGAAAGGACAGTACACACACCCAGTGTGGAGGAGAGAGCGATCTGTGGTGTACCCGTTCCCCCCATTATATTAGCGGACTTTGCCTACCCACTAAAGCCCTGGCTCATGAAGCCTTATGGAGGGAGTGTCACCAACCTGCAGAAGCTGGTTGTTAACTACCACCTGAGCAGTTGCAGGATGGCTGTGGAATGTGTGTTTGGCAGACTGAAAGGATGATGGAGGGTGCTTACATGCTAGCTCAAGATAGAGCAAGAAAATATCATGGCCTTTGTAGTGGCAGCCTGTATGCTGCACAATATCTGTGAGAGCCACAGAGAGGTTTTCAAGGAGTCATGGGAAGAAGAAGCATGACAGGGAGTGGCCAGACAACAGAGATGTGGGGCAGCAGCAGCAGCACAAGGACCGAGGAAATACCCTTAAGGAGAGGCTGGTCGAGGGGCCCTCGTGTATTATTGTCTGGCAGGATATATTGCTGACAACAACAGCTAGGAGTGCTTTGTTGTTTATGTCAAAATAAATTCATTTACACTTTAAATCTGTGTCTGTCTACAGAGGCGTGCGGTTTTGCAGACAGGGTGGAAGGGAGGACTATCAGGGGAAGAGGGAGGAAATCTGGACTGGGCTAGGGGTTTGCTGCTTCCAGACTGTGAGTGGTTTGGGGGAGGGGAGCATTATGCACCATCACCCACATCGGAATGAGCCTCCCTGCCCCCCATGTGGGTGAGAAGGATAACTATATTATAGCTCTTGGTGGGCTAGGTGGGTGGGAGACCAAACCAAACAGCAACCCACATTTTAAAAAACATTCCAAAAACATTTATAAAACAATTCACAACACGCTGTATGTGGCACTACATCAACAGATTGATGGTGTAGCTGGACAGGGAACAGGAGGGTTCCAATGGGAGCTGTGGGTGCCGAGTATAGCCGGAATGGGGCCGCAATGGAGTGGAATTAGGCACAAACGTGTACTGGTTGAATTGAAAAGAACTTTACTTACAAACTGATATACAGGGACTTGCGTCGATGCACACAGTGTAGGCACTCTCCGTACAGGTTACAAACAAAAGAGAAAACCGGGCGGTACACCAATGTTTCCGAGCATGCAGGGTACAGGGTACGTCGGGACGGTCGTCGACGGGGTGTGGTTGGTTGGTGATCAGGCCTCCAATTTTGCTCCAAGGTACACGAGGAACTCATTCCCAATGTGCATGCGGAGTTCTCCGACTGGGGCGGAAACTACCCAAGCTTTTATATGGCTAGTGAGCCAATTGCTAGTCGCCGGGTATAAATAATTTACAACGAGCCAATCGGTAGCATGCATCCAAACAGTGCAGCTGCTAGTTTTGGCGGGAGCTGATCACTGCACCAAGGCTTTTCCCGCCGTAGCGAGGCATCCCTTGCACCGAGTACTTGCATCGTGCTAAGAATTCTGCTGTGTCAAGGCACTTTTAATTACTAAGTACAGACAGAAGCCTCCATTGGAAACTGTACAAAGATAAATGAGCTCGGGAATATATATATACATATATATATTGTTAGGGTGACAGTATTATAATCCTGGGGAGCATTTGATTTGCAGCTGAAACAAGGCTATAACCTGTGGCCTAGCAAAAGCTGCTAACCACAAGGCAGAATGATATATTAAAAGTAACTTTGCAAAATGCTTAAGAAAGTAATTTTTTCTAACCATATAGTAGTGTTGTAAGATGTATAGCTTATATATAAGATTTTGCTTATGAATGCTTATGCTAAGCCAGCCATTTGCTTATGCTACGTAACCAATTTAACTGTGTCATCCATTTTCTTGTAAATCTGTGTGAGTATGTGTGCTGTGGATGAGGTGAAGCCTGAGGAATGTGGAAAATGGTACAACGTGGGACTGAAAAAAAGACTGGAAGGTGGAAAACAACACGTAATTGGTAACAGAATCCAAAATAAACTTATGCAAAAAGGTGAATGATGATTGGTGAAGAAGCCTCCAGAAGCTTCCTGGTTTTGGTCAAAGTTCACCCAAATGATGGAAGAAGTGGGGCGAAGGTCTCAGACATGCACTCATAGCAAAAAGACATATAAATAAATGATGAGCATAGGCAATTCCGTGCTAATAAAGTAAACAGCAAACAGAGGCAGAGCTTGAGATAGGAGGAGATATGGGTGGAACCAGAGGAGGGGCGAAGGCGGACTAAATGTTAATGAGCATGAACCATGGTGTATACATGTGGAAAAAAAACTAATGTTCATTGCAGGTCCCCGGTTTGTTGGTTTTTTGGGACCTTTGCCCGAAGCTGCTGTTTCCATTCTGAAAAAAGCTGTAAGACCAATGTGTGCTGGTGTTTGCTGCCTGCTTGCTCTGGCTAATGAGTAACAGGATCCATGAGCAATTGGATCGTCATATCCCTAGTCGTTGGGTGCCACATGGAGTCAGGGGTCTAACATCTACACACACACACACACACACACACACACACACACACACCTGGCACTATGGGCATGCTCCACTCAGTCCAGGCTACTTTTGAAAGTATCCTTTGTCTCTCTAGGTGGTCCTGTTCCTCATCTACCTTGGCATGCAGGCTGAAGAAATGTCTGAGCTTTGTGATACTTGGCCTTGGCATTTTCATCCACAATTATCCTAGCTTTGATGTTCTTTAAAGTACCTAAGCTTTCTCTGAACATTTCAGGGGGCTGGTTTAATATCCTTTCTAATTGTTATTTAACTGTTTCTTCAGGGAGATTTAAAAGTGCCCAAAGCATCTTTCTACAATTCCATTCCAGGGGATTCTCTCAACCATTCATAGTCCCTTGGAGTGGGTCCCCCTTTTCAACACCACTTATTATACTCTATGGGCACTGGCATCAACTCCTTTGGCACAATCTTTTCTCCTGTTAATGTTTTTAACATCAGGGTCTTCTTTAATTTCAATTTTTAAATATTTTTTATATTCATAATTTGAGATAACAGACATTGCAGAGCATGTATCAAAGTCCATTTTAGGGGGTTTCCCAGCAAGCTAGGGTGTCATCCAGATGGCTGATTTGTCACCTTTGTTCACATGATAAAGGTCCAGACTAGCTACTGCATTCTCACTGTCTATTACATATACCTTTTATTCCCTTCCCTATACCTTACCATACTCTCTCTATTTTTCTTAGCATGGCACACTGTCTAGATATGTCATTTTTTACTACAACTTTGGCAGTCACATTCTTAAACCAGCAATTAGTTAGGGTAAGAGACCCTTTTCCACACTGACTGCTGCCTGCCCTGGCTGTTCCATTGCATATTTAATAACTCACTCATTCTTGTTTTCATACATTCCTCCATGCAATTCTGTGGCATCCTTTGCTTCAGTTTCCTTTTTTAATTCAGGCTCAACAGCAAATTTAAAGGTGAGGCCTTTCTCGTTAAGAGTTTCCTGTGAATGCCTTCAATAAGTAGCCCACACACAAATCTGTCTCTGAGGGCCTTATTAAGTCAATTGTTAAAATTGCAGTTTTCTAAAAAAATTCTGTACCTCTGTCACAAAAAAGGAAACAGATTCACCTTCTAGCTGATTTTTACGGAACCTGAACATTTCTGCAATACCCAATGGCTTAGATGCTAGATGCTCTTGGAAAATTTTCACTAATTCCTTAATGTTTTTGCTTGACGGCTTTTCTGGGGTGAGCAAGCCGTGTAGTAAACGACATGTTTTCCTTCCCGTTAGTCTCAGTAATGCAGTTACATGTTTCTGCAAGGGAATCTCATTTACTTCAAAAAAGTGCTCCAGCCAATCTGTGTTTGTAGGCTAGTCCTCCAACGTGCTATCATAAGACTCAATTCTTGCTATATATGTTAGACCCCAACTCCATGCGGCGGCCAATGACTAGGGAGACAACGGTCCAATTGCTCATGGATCCTGGTACTTATTAGCCAGAGCAAGCAGGGAGCAAACACCAGCACACATTGCTTGCGACAGCTTTATTCAGAATGGAAACCACTTCCGGCAAGCTCCCCCACAGACACCCAGTCTATGAACACAGGGAGCAGCCACAAACACTACTTCTTTCCACATTTATACACTTTGGTTCATGTTTATTAACATTTATTCCACCCTCACTCCTCCTTTGTTCCACCCATATCTCCTCCTATTTCAAGCTCCACCTCTATTTACTGTTTGCTTCATTAGCATGGAATTGCCTATTCATTTCATTCATTTACATGCCTTTTTGCTATGAGCACGTCTAAGACCTTGACTCCTTTTCTTCGGTCAATGGGTGGACTTTGACCGAAACCTAGAAGCTTCTTCACCAATCACCATTCACCTTTTCACATATTTTCATCTTGGATTCTGTTATCAATTATGTGTTGTTTTTCACATTCCAGTCTGTTTTTCTGTCTCATGTTGTACTATCTTCCACATTCCTAAAATGTCATCTCATTCACAGCACACACACACACAGATTCACTTGCTGCTTTTTCCTCAGAAAATGGTTGACACAGTTAAGATGGTTACTTAACATAAGCACTCATAAGCAAAATCTTATATATAAAAGCTATATATCTCAAAACAATAATATTATATGGTTAAAAACTACTTGTCTAAGCATTCACAAAGTTACTTTTAATATATATCATTCTGCCTTGTGGTTAGCAGCTTTTGCTAGACCACAAGTTAAAACCTTGTTCCAGCTGCAGATTCAATGCTCCCCAAAAATCCACATAGTGTTACCCTAACAATAAGCAGCCATTTTGGGTTCCAACAGATTTCAAGTAATCACAATTAAAGCAAATTCTTCCAGTTGATTGCATGCATGCCCTTGTCACCAGTTGTTATATTTTTCCATTGCCTTCACAAATAAATTACTCCAACCAGAAGAGAGAGCACTGCCACATTGGCAGGCACAGAATATATTGTAAGCATGAAGTATAAGTAGATGCACAAATGCAGGTTCAACACGTTCACATATAGCTGGTGAGATATCTGTAAAATATCTTATACAAGGACCCTTGGAAAACCACAATGACATTTTTTTTAGCTTTCTTCTTAATATTGATGACCAAAATTTATTTACTATATCTGAAACAATCAGAGTTAGAATGTCACTGTGACAATTTCCCCAACAGATATTACTGTCTCAGTTATAAAATCTAGCAAAGTAAAAAACCATTCTGAAATCTGCTAGCTTTTCTTTCAGATACAGCTTTGATTACTATCTCTGAAAAAAAAATGCTTCCTTTTTTGAGCATGTATTCACATACCTTTTCCTGTAAGTCTGAAACAAAATGTATTTCTTCAATCATGAAGCTTGCTCCAGATGTCTAGGGTGCCTGGCTGCTTAAATATCATATAAAAACCTCCTCTATAGTGTATAGCACTGACACCTTATTTTTGGAGTTTTATGCAAAACATTAACTATTGTAGGAAGCAAATTAAAAAAGAAAACCTATAAACAAGAGCAAATAGGAGACTTTGGATGGCATGTTCAAGCCCCTAATTGTTTTAGGATAGAGTTCCAAAGAGGTCTGTAATCTGCATCATCCACTGAGACAACTCCAGACCTGATTTAGAAGCTTCTTAGCTGCAACCTAGCTGTAAAGATGAAACTAAAAATTGGAACTACTGGCATTTTTTAATGGACAAAGAATGCATGAGTTCAAATAAGATTTTTCTTTAAAAAAAAAATCTGTCAGGCTTCATTTTAACTGAATAATTTGTTTGGGGTTTTTTTAAAGACTTCCACTAAACAAATCATTCCTAGAAGTGGAGTTAGTCTGCAATGCCAGGTAAGGTCACCATCGATACAAAATAATCAGGAAGAAAAGAGTGACTACGCCTTTCTAGACATAGGGTCAATGAACTGCTTGAACTATAGTAGAGAAATACTATTCTTAAACAAGAGAGCATGCAATTAGAAAAGGCCTGTTAGAGATCAATTCAGACTGTGGGTGTTAAAATTTGATGTTAAAAAATATTGCACAAAACAAGCATTGCATTTAATGTCATCAATATTCTTTCTTTCTGCCTCTGTTTATTTAAATACAAACACATAACCAGGGGCAAGTTTTAATGTTCCAATGACAGGATCTTATACTTGAAATATTTTTTTGGATGCTGATGGACTTTTTATTTAAATTAAAACTAAAAACTTTACTTTTCTGTTTAAATAAATGAATATAGACAAAATACTTATTTGTATACAATTATAAAATTATATTCCCTATATGAGAATGTGATTCTTGGTACAACATTATTTTTCATGAATTAGAGCAGATTTTAATCACTGTTTTTCTTTGCCATAAAGGTACTGCCCATAAAGATAACACTATTGTCCTGATCCGACTGATTTTGTTTGGTTCAAGGGGAAGCAGTGCCATGGCAAGGAAATTTGGTGCCCTCACCCCAAACACAGATTCAGGGGGCACACGCCTCACCGTGCTTGTCCAGGAGTGCACGCAGCAGCAGGAACCACTCTTCCCCCATCCCCGCACCCTCCCAGGTGATCCACTCATGGCTCTGTTCCATGCCTAGTCCTGGCTGGGCAGTGCCTATTGGTGCCCCTTTGCTTTGGCACCCAGGGCAATCACCCCACTAGGCCCCACCTTGTTATGGCACACAGGGGAAGCATAGCATTTTGTTTCCTTGTTGCATGCTGGGTTGTCAGTTCTTTTATTATGAGTCTTCCAGTATGTGGGCATGTCAAGATGAGTGAACACATGTGGTATATGTGTTGTTGCAGAACTGTCTGCAGCACCACAAGCCCCATGTTCTGCACATGCAGGCATTGTGGGCAAGATCCTGGTGTCAAAAAAAAACATGCTTGAAAAAACAGTGGTGGCACATTTGGTGAAAGCATACATTGCCTAAAACCAGAGCCTAGCCAGAGCTCCATGCACCAGAACGCCACCTCGGAAGCCCTGGGAGGCACCCCAGGCCCCAGATAAGGCTGCTGGGGCCAGCTCCCAGGATCCCAGATAAGGCTCCCCGGATCCCAGATAAGGCTCCCCTACCCCACCTAGAGAAACTTGCAAAGAAAGGCCTGAAAATGTAAAAAAAAAAGGCCTGAAAATATGACCTGGAAAAGCCCAAACACTAGGAATTAAAAAAAAAAACCAAACAAACCCACTCAACATTTACTCTTTAATAATCCATTATTTTAGGCCAATTTCAAGGCTTGGTGTTGAAAATACAGAACACATCTAGACTGATGAAGTCTAGGCTTTGTTCCCTTCCCAAGTTGAGCAGCATAATTATATCTATTCTTTGTGAGCAAAGGCACACAATTACTTAGAAGGATGTAAGAGGGTCACTCTATGCCAATCTAGTTCTATCCTATTAAACAAATAATCAGTACTCAGTATTACGCAGAGTCCCTGCAGAAATTCTGCCGTAAGTACTGTTCATTAATACAGTAAAATTTCCACTATCTGGTATTTAAATAATCGGAATACTTTGCTAACCAGAATTTCTGGCCTGCCGGCCGGATGCAACACACACATGCAGGAACTCTGCAAAGGCAGGCACTACCTACCACCCTGGACTGCCACAGCTCAACTGCACCTCCCCCTCCCGCCGCTCTGCCCGCCAGATGTAGGGATGAGGGGGGAAGCTTGCACACGGTGGCTGTGCTGCTGCCGCTCTTTGTGCACTGCCATGCACTGAGTGCCACTCTGCGGTGCTGCCGCTGCTCCACACTGCATCATGCAGCTACCACTACTCTGTGTGCAACCACTGTCACCCTTCCCCTCCCCCCCCGCCCCCATTCCATGTTATCTGAAAGCCCTGCCGGGTTATTTCAGATTTATTTCAGATAACCGGAGTTTTTACGTAACTGGCAATCCCCTTACCCCAGGGATGCTGGATAAAATAGATTGTACTGTACTTATTTACTATCTCATCTTTATTAATTGCCCAAACACCATTTCTGTTTTTTTCTTTCTGAAAAACTTCTCATATATCAGCCCTTTTTGCATCACTATTAACTTAGTGTGTTTCTATTGATCTGTTATAAGATAAAACACTAACATGACCCAATTAAGAATTACTGAACCATATACATATTTTTTGTAAACCAGTCTTCCCTTTCCTCTTGGATAGATGCTTTATGTTTTTCTGGTATGTCTCTATTTAACAGTACCATCAAAAGATTAACACTAGATATGATAAGGAACTGTCAGTCAAGAAGCAAAGTATGTTAGAAATTGTCAGCATTATCTAGGGGGCAACTACTTCATCACCACTTTGAAGCCCATATAGAGTCCTGTCATTTCAGATTGTGTGTTGCCTGAAAAGGCAGATCAATTTTTATAAAGGCACAGGGGAATCTTCTGCTTGGTGACTGTGAGAAAGCCTTTTGTTTATATATATGGCCTGTAAAGCAAATTTTCAGTGATGCATTCTTCTTATCACTTTGAACACTCTTTGCAATTTGTTCAGTAAAGCCCTCCACTGGAGGGGAAATACATCACTGTGTCACCTCAAGAACCTTCATGTACACACAGCTAGGGAATAATATTACTAAGGAGACACCAAATGCATCTCCTTCTTGTCACTCACATATGCTGTACTAAAATCAGAATGGCCACAGCCAAGAAAAGCTCCTTGCAAACATTTCATTTTCAAAACTCATAGGCTTTGGGATGGGCTCTTGAATAGCTTGGGTTGTATTATCAAATACTCAGTTAATTGTTTAAGGGAGCAGAAACTAACAGGATTGTGGAAGTAAAACATACGTCATACTGTCTGGGTTTGATGGATAGGATCGAAGCCCTGGCCTAATTCTTCCTGTATTGAAGTCAGTAACACAAACCATTGATTTGAAAGGGAGCAGAAGTTAACACTGACCCTAGATTTGTATGTTCTCCACACACGCTGAGGAGAGGCAGGGAAATGGGAGGGGAAGTGGGGGAGATACATGTATGCCCTATTCAGTGGCTTTTACTTTAACAACGTGGCAATATTTTCAGCTCAGGTTTTTTAGATAAAATATTATTAAAATCATATCGAGCACTGACAGCCAGAGTGGTAAGGTGAAGTCAGTGATACAGGAAGTGGGGGATGTCTTGATGGCTGATGCAGGAATATAGATGACAGAAGCAAGTGCAGATGAAAAACTGGTATACTGGGAATGGGTTCACAGTGATAAATGAATTGTGGTGGAGAGAGTGGTACTGAAACATAGGCTGAACAATTCAGAGTAACGATTCAGGAAGAAGTAAGACTGTATTGCATAAGACAACTATTGCGAATAGTTGCCATATTAGTGTTCCTTACGTCTGCTGACCTTATATGTAATCTAAAACAATGAATACAATGTTTACAAGTCACCAGAATCACAAGATGGATTTAGATGCTTCTAATTAAATGTTCCTCTTTATCCCCTTGTGATGCTAAAAGGGTTTAATGATTGCCATCAATCACTGACCTAATTGAAGTTGTTAAGCTCCTTTAATTCAGGGAAAACAGTGCAGCACACATTGCAAGGCGTTTGCTGAGCTGATGGAGGCCACAGGGAAAATTGTCAAGCAGGAGCCCACAGACAGCCTTCAGAAAGCATCCTTCCTTTTTCATGTCCTTGTGACAAACTATTTAACAGCATTCACATTTTCAGTGGACTCTAACAGGACCACACCATGAGTGCTTCTGTTACATCCTCAAACTTGCAATGTCAAGGCTGTCAACCATGTGCCTTAGCACCCATGCCATTCCAGGCCACTTCAGAAAGACAGAAAGTAATCATACATGTAGCCCTTTTTTATTCCTACTGTCCTCAGGAAAACAGCACTGTGTGTAAATTATGTATAAATAAGCAGGAATTCACCAGTAAATATACTTGACTCGTATAATCAAATTTTCCTCCACACAGAAAAAAAATGGCTAATGAATTAAGTAGCACTTTGTTGACTGAATTTTTCCAGCAAGTGAAAGGTTGCCAACCATCTTGATTTTCCTGGCTAATACAATTAGCCAATTCTATACTTACAGTAACTTTCGTTTGCAGGAAGGAGTCAGGAAACATTTGAGAGAGATCATTCAAACCCTTGAAGAGCAGTTAATAGCAATTATCCTCAACTGTTCCATAACCACTTAAATGGTTGCATCATTCAGGCTAGGTACAGATACTCAAAAAGCCCAAGGTGAAATTCATCTAAGTTAAGCGGTTTTCTGTAAGCTGCATAGTTTAGATGAGTAGTGAACAGAACATACATTCACACTTTGGTGGAGGGGACAAATTTTAGACAGGGTCCTGCCATTTTAAAACTAGTCTATGGGCATGTCTACATGACCTACTATGTCACCATAGTGATGAGCTACGGTGACGTAGCTCATCGCTATGGCGACATAGTATCGCCAGGCATGAACTGAGACACTGATGCTACTGCACAGTGGCAACAAGCTAATGCACAGTAGCTCATTCCTACAGTACAGTTGGTTGGAAATGATTCGTGCATCACCAGGAGTGCGCAGTAATGCAAGCACTAAATGACTGAACAGCAACAACTGCCCAGTTGGGTATGCATGTAGACACTCTGTGCACCAAACTTCTATTCTGTTATGGGAATAAACTGGCTTTGTGTGCCCAAGTTCTGTTATGTTACTGGTATAGACTGGTTTCTGATCACTTATACCAGCAAAAATGTAATGTGTACCTGGCCTCAGTGGGATTAATAGATTCATAAATATTAGGATCGGAAGGGAACTTTGCAGATCATCGAGTCCAACCCCATGCCCCGGGCAGAAAAGAGTTCTAGGATCAGGCGAACCCAGCCAAGTGCATATCTAGCCTCCTCTTAAAGGCCCCCAAGGTAGGGGAGAGCACCACCACCCTTGAAAGGCCATTCCAGATTCTGGCAACCCTTACCATGAAGAAGTTCTCCCTGATGTCCAGCGTAAATCTGCTCTCTGTCAGTTTGTGCCATTATTTCTAGTTACTCCAAGGGGTGCCCTGGTAAACAGAGCATCTCCAATCCCTTTCTGTCCCCTCTTGACGAATTTGTAGACGGCCGCAAGATCACCTCTCAGCCTTCTTTTGCAGAGGCTGTAGAGATTTAGGTCCCTCAATCTCTCCTCCTAGGTCCTTACCTGCAGGCTGCTAACCATATGAATGGCCCTCCTCTGGACCCTCTCAAAGTTATCCACTTCCCTCTTGAAGTACAGAGCTCAAAACTGGATCCAGTACTTCAAATACAGCCTCACCAGTGCTGCATAGAGGGAAAGTATCATCTTCCTGGTCCCCTTTGTGATGCACCTGCTAACGCATGATAAAATGCATTAGCTCTATTGATCACTTCATCACGTTGACAACTCATGTTCGTTTTGGAGTCAACTATGGCTCCATGATCCCCTTCTGCTATAGTGCTTCTGAGAGGGTCATCCCTCAGCCTGTAAGTGTGCTGGTGGTTCCTTCTCCCTAGGTGCAGCACTTTGCATTCATCCTTGTTGAATTGCATCTTATTTGCTCTGCCCACTTCTCCAAAGTGTTTGGATCCACCTGGATTCATTCCCTGCCCACTAGTGTGTCTACCTTACCCCATAATTTGGTGTCATTCATGAATTTGGACAGAGTGTTCTCCACACCCTCGTCCAAGTCACTGATGAAGACATTGAAGAGCACTGGTCCAAGGACCAAACCTTGGGGAACTCCATTGCCCACATCTTTCCAAGTAGATGCCAACCCATTCATCACCACTCTCTGGGTGTGTCCCTTTAGCCAATTTGCCACCCACCAGTCTGTGTAATCATCTAAATCACAGCCGCTCAGTTTATTTATGAGAATAGTATGAGATACCATATCCAAGGCTTTCTTAAAATCCAGGTAGATGACATCTACCTCATCCCCTGCATTTAAGCATTTTGTGACCTAGTCATAAAAAGAATGTTAGTGTGCAGGATCTACATGCTATGAACCCATGCTAATTGCCCTTCATCATTATTGTTCCTGCTGGGCTCCCACAAATGTGCTCCTTAATGATTTTTTCAAAGTTTTTTTTTTTTTTTCCCCCCCAAGGATATAGGTGAGGATAACTGGCCTATAGTTACCCAGATCCTTCTTTCTCCCCTTCTTGAAAATAGGGACCACATTGAGCATTTTCCAATCTTATGGGACCTGACCTGAGCACCATGAGTGCTCAAACAACTGAGCACAAAATGAGTGCTCAAACAACAACAATTTTGCAATCCCAAAATTAATTTATATAGCTTTTAACTATATTAAATTTTCCTTATAAAATTTCATATGAGCAGATAAGGGAAGAAATGTATCATGGTAGCTTCTTATGTGGTCTTCCATCTCCTTAGTATCAGCTCCCATTTCTTGGATCAGACTGTGAAGAGAAGGCAAGGCAGGTGAAGGGAGCATGATGAACTGAGAGATGTGAGCTTCCTTCAAGGTGGGTGAAAGGGAATAATCACAGAGAACCCCTTTGTACATACATTTCAAAAGGCCTGGCATGCCCTCAATAATAGTAGGTATCTAATATGCCTGGATAGGAACTTTAAAATCCTGTTCAGAGTATTTATTTAACCAGTCAAGCACTCATAGAAACACTCTAGTATTCAAGTATGTGCCTTATTTTACAAAAAAAATGAATAAAAGGGTTTTAATACACTTATAATATCAGCCAACAATAAGTTCCACAGGTTTAATTGTTATCTAGACTAATGTTGAACTGCTCTGGAATGATAAATTGTTGTGAATGCTTATTGTTGTATATTAAAAGATCATAAGGTGCATACTTGTATTTTCTTAACAAAAGTATTCAAGGTTTATCAGAAAAAATTCCAAGCAATTCAAAGTTCATACCTATTATTTATTATCACTGACTTTAAGTAGGGAAATGACAATGGTGAAACTTTACTTGCAAGCATATTTTATCTTCTACCATGCCAAGATAGGCTCACATAGATTAATTTTAGCCTGTGAGCATGGACTATGTGAATTCTTGTAATACTTTGTGAAGCATACATCTAACACTTGTTTCTAATTAGAGTGCACATGTTCTGCATTAAATGTTTAGGTGATGCTCTAAGTCTGGAAGCATAATTGTATATGACAAGGAAATATTTTATTAGGAACACATGCTTTAGTGCAGGTGGGAAGCTTTCTAAACAAGAAAATGGGTGTTTCTTAATTTTTGCAATTAAAATATACTAACAGTGTAGTGATTTGATCACTTACTTCAATGAGTTTCACACAAAAAATGATAAAGAAAGATATTTTTAAGTGAAAATTCATTTCTTGACTGCTTTTTCCTTTTTTCCTGATATCCTGATCCATTCTATTCCTTGCAGAATTAATTAAGATACAGCCTGATTAACAAATACCAAGTTTTATAATAGAATCCTTGTTTATAGTTGTTAAATAGAAAACAATTAAAATTAAAATATGCAAAGCAGGAAATGCAGTTTCTTATAATTTTCCACCTCATTCATTTATTGTATTAATTTAAAAATAATGGTACTTGACTGCTGCTGTGATGGATCCCCCAAAATGTGAAGAAACTTAAAAAAAAATCCATTTATGCTGTAGCACAGTGAAAAGGTCTTTATATTTTATCCTGGGACTTATTTGCTTTATCTTTTTATCTTCTCTAATTGCTAACATTATTCCAGAGGCAGGCAAAATATGGCCCACTGGGGGATTTCATCTGGCCAGCAGGCAGGTGCTCACCATTTCAGTGTATCTGGCCTGGCCCTGGGCTGGCCCTGGGCTGCCCCTGCTATGGGGCATGGGACTGAATCCTACTCACTCCCATAGAGGCAGCACACACTGCACTTGCACCCTCACCTGCAGGACAGCCCTGACCCCTGCCTTGCAGGTACAGAAATGGCAGCAGCAGGGGGAGGAAGGACAGTGGTGGCAGCATGTGGGGGGGTGGGGAAGTGGTGGCAGAAACAGGGGTGGAATGGCAGAAAGTCGGGTGGCAGGTAGGGAAGTGATAGGGGAAGGGAAGCACTGGTGGTGGGTGAGGCCAGAGAAAGTAGTGGTGGTGGCAGTAGGTGGGCAGGGGAGTGGTGGAGATGGTGGGCTGAGGGGGAGTGACAGCAGTGGCAGGTGGGAGTGAAACAGCAGCTGGGTGAAAGCATGGGGCCCACACCATTGTGCAAGGGCTGGGGCAGCCAGTGACCCAGGGTAGGAAGGCAGGAGCATGGACCCTGGGCTCATGGAGGCAAGGGATCCACCTGTTTCCATCACGTGGGGCTTGCATACAGTTCCTGGGTTCTCCACCCAAGCTGCATGCTTCCAGGGGGAGCCCCACAAGACAGAGCTGGCAGCCCAGCCCCACTCAATGCTACAGACAGGTCATAGAAGATCAGTTGGGAGCTCCATACTATGGAGCTGGGTCAACTCCTCCCCTCTTTCTGCTGCCTCAGATGAACCCCATGACCTGCACCTCCAGCTTCATCATGTGGAGTGCCCCCAGTGGTGTGGGGCTCAGGCATATGAGCCCCACATGATGAAGCCAGTGGCCCAGCCATGTGCAGTCCTAGGGCTCACTGGTACCATGCACCACTGGGGGGCTCTGACTACCATGGGCTGTGAGTGCCTCAAGGGTCTGACATCTGCTGCTGCTGCTGCTGATGGCAGGGGCAGTGTGGAATGGGTATGTGCATGAGTGAGAGGGGCATGTTTTAGGGGGAGTCCCACACAAACACTTCACCATACACATGCACCTACACTCCCTATGCACACCCCAAACCCCCAGTAACCCTGCCCCTCCTCTCACTCCACAGCCTCCCAAAAAACCCCATACCCACACATGCACATCCCCACACATCCCCACAAACATTTCCCCCACAAACTCCACACACACCCACAGCTCCCCACAGACCCCATACTCACACACATACCCCGACATCCCCACAAATACACTCCCCCCAAAACCCCCGTATTCACCCACACCCCCTACACCCCACATACACAACCCCCACAAACCCCCATACCCCCACCCCTCCAAATCCCACATACACTACATCCCCCACAAACCCCATGCCCACCAACCCACACACCTACCCACACTCCCCACAAACTCCTCCACAAACCCCCCACACACACCCATGACCTTCCCACCCCCCCCCCACACACACACTAACATACACCCCCAAGCCCCATACTGACCCACCCACACCCCTCCACACCCCTCCCCCCACAATATACAAGAGTACAAGAGTAAGACTTCATTTTGAGCTATTATGCAATCACCTCTATGTGATTGCATAATAAGGCACCATAGAGACACCATAATAGAGGTAACATATCTACCTCTATGTACACTATGCAAACACACACAGATTAGTACAACAATATTATTTGACATAAGATTATTATATGTTATTGTAGATGTTTGATTTTTAGTATATAAAGGGGATTTCTTTCTAGTTCCAAGATGGCAAACCCCCTTCCCAAAAGTAGTGTTTTTGGGGGCAAGGGGAAGGATTTCCAGAAGCAGAGGTCAGCAGTTAGTGCCAGGACTTCCAGTCCCAAGATGGTGCCCCAGGGGGTGGGGCACCCATCAAGGGGCAGGGCTACCCTTGTGGCCCTCAACAGCTTGCCAGTACTCATTAAGCAGCCCTCCAGCCAAAATAATTGACCCTCCCCCATGCATTATTCTATGTGGATAAAACAGGACTAGAACAAGGCCTGTTCACCAGTTACATCCTTCAAATGAAGCTTAGATGTTGCTCAGTTTTTGTACTGCCTATTAGGGCTGTGTGAAATTTCACCATCTGTTTCATTTCAACACTGTTTTGACTAATTTTGAGGTTGAAACAGCTAAATAGAATAAAAAGAAAGGACTTCAAAATAGCCTCAAAACAAAACAAAGCTAGTCAAAACATTTTGAAAGTTTTGAAACATTTTGAGTTTCGAAGCAGCCAGCAGCCGGGTGGTGGGAGACAGGTGAGAACCAGGGCTGTGCTCCCAGCAGCAGCCAGGAGCACATCTGTGGCTCTCCCCACCTCCTGCAGTCGGGCTGCAGGAAGCCGATCAGAATGCAGGGGAAGGGAACTGAACCCGGGCTTAGTTCCCATCCCCCGTGCTATGATCAGGCTGAGGAAAGGAAGTCAGTCCAGCTGGGCTGACTTCTCATCCCCAGGGCTACAATCAGGCTGGGGAGCACTGGAGAGGGGAACTGATCAGGCTCAGTGCCCTTCCCCAGCTCACTGGTCCCAGGCAGCTTGATAACTTGTAAGTCAGGGGGTGTCCCAGGGATGATAGTCTATTTTGGAATGAGTAGTACCTCCCTCGCTAATTAACTCATTAGTGGGAAATGTTACCAGCATCTCCCCCAGCACCTAACAGGGAGATGCCTCCACTGCTATCTCCCTGTGTCCGATTATGTACCCAGCTCAATCCCCCACTGTCTGGTGGAGTGGATGGCTCCACATCGCTTTTGCTCCCCGTATGCTGCCCAGGGACCCTTTCACTTATTGGCATGTTGCTCCCCAGAGCCCTGGATCTTCCCTCAGCTATCTGCATCAGCCATGGGCCCCATGGGAGTACCCTGACTCCTTACCAGCTGACTGTGGCATTGCAGGGTCAGCAGTCCCTGGGTCTCCTCATCCACGGTCTCACTTCTTTCTCTTTCTCTCTCTTTTCTCCGGGGTCCAATCCTCTTCCGTCCAGGGCCCGAAAGGCAAAATGCATTCCCCTGCTGCTGGGAAGGCGGTGGTGGGCTGATTGCCCTGATCTTTCCCTGGTGTGCAACTCCCCTCAACTGTGAAGTATTCTCCATAGTTACCCACTCCTGTGACCACCCTAGTAATGGGGCTCCTACCTGATCCCCTGTTACACTGGGATCATCACACCAGTCAGGTGACGGCTTGGGAAATAGTTGCTGCTCACCTCCTTCCAGTGCCAGGAGTAGCTGAACAGCATGGAAAGGTTTCCATGCCTTCCCAAAACCAGGGTCATCCTAGTCTGGAGAAGGCACAGAGCATCTGAGGAAAAGGTAGAAGTAGTTTTCTGGGCTGCTCCTTCACTCAGGTACCAGTCACTGGGAGCCAAGCAGAGGAGCACCTGATGACTGGGGTCCTTACTCTGAGTAACAGGTGGGGATTTGTACCTTACTGCTCCAGTTCCCCAGAAATGGGAGAGCTAGAGCAGCTGCTTCTCCCAAATATTCTCCCAGAATAGGATCACCCTGGCTTCAGAGAGTGCAAAGAGCACAGGAACACCTGTACTGTTGCAGGCTGACCACTTGTACTGCTCCTCTCTCAGAAATGTTTCTAGCGTGAAAATTTTCTAGCACTGCTATAAATGAATGCCGGTTTGTGACCACAATTCCTCCCATTCCTCCCTTATCCTCAATTCCTCCCATTCCTCCCTAATGCTCTAAATCCTCTAAATCACAGTAGACAAACCTGCTCTAGAGGAACACACGGACATAATTTCCCCTGAAGATGTGTCTTCAGTTTTCTTTATTGGATGAACTGAAAGGCATATCTCCAGTATCTCCTGCTTTGTAGATATTACTGGTATTAAGCAAATGACATTCCGCCCTTCTGGTACTTATATTATTTTGAAGTTCAGCCAACAGGCTCTTTATTACCAAATAGCCTGAATGGTGGCTCCTATTAAAAATCAGCACTTACACAGTGTCATTTGAGTTATTACCAGTATTTCCTATATGCCATATTTCTAATATCACCATGGATTAAGCTGGTGATAATAAAGACTCCCGTGTATATACCCAGTCATACAGCATACAGTGGATGGACAGTGATTACTATTAAACTACAACAAAACAGCTTATTTGTGCCATATTCAACTCTTGTTGGAAACAAATTCAATCATTTAATAAGTTTTATCTCTCTCTAAATTCTATGATCCTATATTTATGAAGTACACTTGATGTTTTAAAAAATTTTACTTTTGTCAGTGCAAAATATAGTAATTATTCCAAGAGAGTCTGTATGCTTAAAAAATAGATAAGGAAGCATGAGGAAGCCATTTGTGCTTGTTAAAATTAAAAACATCTTGTTATCCTTTTGACTAATCCAGCTTTTGGAGAAACTAGAATGAAAGGATACCTCATGCAATAAGAAATGCATAAAGCAACATTAATTATACAACAAAAAACAAAAGACAGCATTTTTGTTTATTGTGGACCTAATACTGGTTGTGGATCCTGCTCTTGAACTTGGGGATCATGACAGACTTGGGGGTCATGATTGACCACAAGATGAATATGAGCCACCAAGCAATGTCACAGCTGATAAAGCAAGCAAAACTCTGGCCTGCATCCCTAGATGCTCCTCAAGCAAATCTCAGGATGTCATCCTCCTGCTGTACTCAGCCTTGGTGAGGCTGCAGCTGGAGTACTGCATCCAATTCAGGGCTCCACAATTTTAAAAGGATGTGGAGAAGCTTGAGAGAGTCCAGTGGAGAGTCACATGCATGATCAGAGGGCAGGAGAACAGGCCTTATGACGAGAGGCTGAGAGCCATGGGACTCTTCAGCCTGGAAAAATGCTGGCTCAGGGGGAACCTGGTAGCTGCCTTTAAGTATACAAGGGGTGTACATCAGGATCTGGGGGAATACCTGTTAACCAGAGTGCCCCAAGGGATGACAAGGTCAAACAGTCACAAACTCCTCCAAGACCATTTCAGGCTGGACATAAGGAAGAACTTCTTTACTCTCCGAGCCGCCAAGGCCTGGAACAAGGCCTCTACCTCCAGAGGTGGTGCAAGCACCTACTGCGGACTCCTTTAAGAGACATTTAGATGTTTATCTTGCTGGGATCCTTTGACCCCAGCTGACTTTCCTGCCCCCCTGGGGCGGGGGGCTGAACTCAATGATCTTCTGAGGTCCTTTCCAGCCCTATTGTCTCTGAAATCTATGAAATCTTACTCAGTAGCATTCCTCTGCTGAAATCAATTACTCAAAGGGGCGTGTGTAGACAAAATGGGAGCACTCAATTGAGGCAGTGGGTTTTTTAAAACGCTGTTTCAATTTTAGGTGAAGTAAACCCCGTGTCGTGTACACCCATGTCTTACCTGCTTCTCCGGTAGCAGGGAGGGGAGGGTGAGCCACCAGTGGGTGGAGTGGTCCCTGGGCTGAAGTGAGGAGGCTGGTGCTTCTCTCCATGGCAGAGGTGGCCACCACCCCAGGCAGCACCTGCCTGCATGCACCCAGCTCAGGAGGTCCTGGGGGGCACCACAGGTGCGGAGGGAAGGTCCATGTCCTGTGCAGCTCATGCAGGCAGGTAGGCTCTGGAGAGGAGATCAGGCTCACCAATTTTTTTTTATTTTTTTTTTGGTGGAGCCTGCCTTCCTGGGCTGCCTGCACAAGCTGCCTGCACACTCCCTGAGCCACACAGAGCTTTGCTCCATAGCTGTAGGGCAGCAAACAAAAACTACTCAGAGGTGTTTCAGTCATTTAAAGTGCATTATGCCCCAAAGTCATTTAAGGTCCATTACTCTGCCGAATGTGCTACAGCGGCTGGAATTAATGTGCAATACAATGTTGATGCATGCAAACACCAACACTATTAAAGCAGTGCAAAAGCATTTAACCAACTTTAAGATGTTATGCACACATGCTCCTCTTTGTTTTGTCTACACACACCCAAGAGAAACATAGGAATTACTAAGATCAAACCCAAGATTCATTATTCCTTCCCCATAGGGGAATTTGTAGATAGGCATCTGCACAGCTAAGACACTGTGCCTAAACCTAGGCATCATCCTAATCTCTAATAGGGTGAGGTAGTCTTACATCCTGAAGCACAAAGTTTAGTATTCCTCCAACATTTGTTGTCATTATAACAACCCTGGATGTTTTGGATAGTCACATAAAAAATCCATCCTTTTTACTACTACTTACTGAATTTTGGCCTCATTGACTTTCTAAAGCAGGGCTATCCAACTGGTGGCCTGAAGACTACAAGCAGCCTGTGAGGACTCTGTGGCCCCAGACTCTGATCTGGATGCCACTGCCCCTATTTCTCTGGCAGCAGAAGCTGAGGTCTCAGGGTTATGCCTCCCTCCCCCATCAGTATGGCATGGTGTCGTGTGGCATAGCATGACATGGCACAAACCATTGTGTCAGAGGATCCAGTGGTCTGTGCTGCCATAATAAAGACCACAGGGAACTTAAGGGCAGGCAGGGTGCCATGCAGGGAAGTTCCTGAATGCTCAGTACAGCAGGGTGGGGGTGTGCCTGCCCCAACACATATATAGTGCAGCAGCAGGAGTGCTTGCATGCACATGTGTCCATGGAGCATGTGTTCTGGAGGGCCTGTGGTCCCTGCTAATGCTACTTCTGACATGTGCAGTCCCTGCTGGTACAGCCTGTAGGACATGTGGCCCCTGGCCCCTTTGAAGTTGGACAGCCCAGTTTAGTATATTATATGATAAGAATTTCATGTCTTTTAGTTTTTGTGTTGTGCAGCAGAAGAGTAAGAAGTTCCTGAACTGTTCTCTTTACTTTTAGTTCATGAATTCTCACAGTTCCACTGAGCTGTGCATTCAGTGTCTCTAACCTTTATAGATAGCTATAGACTACTCTTGGAATTGTATTTAATTTGTTTGATTTTGTTTGTTGGTGTAGCAGGGTGGGGTCCGTAGGAGTGGCCGTGTTACCCCTAGGCTCCTTAACCATGCCAATCTTACCCTACAGGCACCCTCTATCTCGCCTGCCAAGTCTTGTTGGTATAATTGATATAGGGAGGCTGCCCTTGATCTTTGGGTTTAGAGACAGTCTGGCTAGATCTTACTGAACCCTGTGGTTCATAGACCCCTTGGCGTACCACGTTATGGGGTATGGTGCTGGAGTCTCTCAGCCTTATGGGCTATATGCATGACTCCAACCATCCCTTTACCATGCCCCAAGCCTTGCAGATGGCACTGGTGTTGTCTTGCCTAGGCCTCATCATAATTCAGCCCCTCGTCCTCACTGGGCTCTCCTCAGCCCTTGTCTCTGCGCCTCTCAGTGTTGGGCTCTGTGCACCACAAAATGCTGTGCCCTCTCTGGCACCGGGGTCTGTGCCCCCAAATGCTTTGGCCTCTCTGGCACCCACACTGCAGTGGGTCCCCAATGAGACCTCCTTCTTCCCCAAATAGCCTCACCCAAACCACCAGTGTTATTAGACAGCAAACAAGCAACAGCAATCAAACATAAGCCCCTGGGCTATAACGTAATAAAGTGCACGTTAAAAATGTCTGCCCCTTTAAAAGACTAAAACTCCTTCTTTAATACTGGGTGCCTGTAGGCAAGGGTACCTTATGGGCTCCTGGTGCCCCATTAGCCCTAAGGGTAGTGTACCCAATGGCTGTAGCATCCCTGATCCCTTCCTTCCTGAAGGCTCCTTCCCCTTCAGCTGCTGGCAGGGAACTAAACTTCCTGGTTCCAGCCCTAGGGTTTATATAGGCCTAGGGCCCTGCCTCTTCCGGCCAGCTGACCAGGTGCAGGTGCAACCAATTCCCTTATTAGTCAGTTGCCATGGCAACCTGCACCTGGGCTCTTATCTGGCCCTTTGTGTTCCCTCCCCAGGCAATCTCTGCTCTAATAGGAGCAGGCACCTTAGTGCCCTGCGACAACTGGAAAGAAGAGTTTCACCATGGCTTCTCTAGCAGGTTCAAACAAGTTTATTACAGATTTATCCTTTATAAGAATCATTGAACTAGCAGGCATTTTTCAGGAATATGGGAAACCCTTTTCAAAATAAGCCAGTATATACTAGTGCAGGGGTTTTCAACCTTTTTGCATCAGTGTACCCCCAGCGGCTGGAGCAGTTTACCCCGGATGGTTGGACACAGAGTGGGCTGGCATGTGGCCAAATGCAGAGAGGTGGCAGCCGCTGCATGCGATCTTCCCCCGCCCCACATGTCTGGTTGGGCAGGTGGTGCCTGCAGGGCAGTGCAGGATGGTGTGTGGTGGCGCTTTGTTCCCACCCACCCACCCATCTGTACCCCTTAGGGCTTTTTTAACTCCTGTACTAGTGCACTGGAAAACAGTATTGTACAGTCCTTAGATTAGCAAAGAAAAGCAAAGTTTACATGTATCTCCATGTTGGTTGCTTTATTTGCTTCTATCTGGTGAAGAAAGTCCCAGATTTTTCCTTATTTCTTTGTTTCTACTCAGCTGGTTTATTTCCACATGTACTGCCTACCTTAGCTGACAACTGTTAATGTCTGGGCATTCATCCTTATCCATTTAGATGTTAACAGTTCTTCATGCTTCATCCTACCTTTACCCCACCCACCCCTCTTTCCCAGTCTTTCAATCCTAGTTACTCACAACACAAAAGTGAATATCTATACTGAGTCACACATTTTTATTAAAAATAACAAATTCTTCACATCCTCCACAACACTTTTATTCATTACTTTTCCTAGAGAAACAAATCTAATCTCTCTTTGTATCTAAGTTTTACCAAATCCTTAGTCTTTCTTGTTGTTCTTCTTTGAACCCTCTATAATTCAGCAATATCCTTTTTGAGGTGAGGAGTACCAGTACAAAATACAATATTCCAGGGGTTCCACACGACTGAGCTCTATAAAGACATTACATTGTTACCTGACCCCCTTCTTTTATTCCTTTTGAAGGAGCAGAGGTATCTGTAGATGCAATATTGTTTTTCAGTGGCCAGGGAGATAAAATCAGAGGTGGTCTATCACAACAAAGCTTCATATATGTTGGAGCAGAGATGATTTTCAGACTCCAGTAACTGTTAATATTAATACCTCTAGCCCATGCAATTTCATAATACAGGAAGCAGCAAATAGCACCCCATGGATTAGGCTACCTAAAATGTTAATACTTAATCAGTCTCCACAATCCTTGACTCAGAATCTAACCTAATCATTGCCCCATACCTACAGAACCTCTGCTAATTTTAGCTTCTTAAACTTTTGCCTTGGTAATTAATTGCATAATGGAATGGAGCTAGATGTGAAATCTTTGTAAAATATCTATATATTTATCTATGTATGTCTAACCTGTTTATTACTGTGGGACTAAATCATATAAAAGATTATTCTTATCAAATATTTTTATTCAGCTGTGGATTTTATCAATGGCTACTGAAAAATCAAAGTGCATTACCTTCCTATCAGTTGACCTTTATTTGCTGAATAATCCATATATATTTGTAATACCATGTTCAGAGATATTATGAAAGGAAACTTGTGATGGTTCACCTAGCATACCACAGGCTTCCTCAAAGGAGTAAACTCAGAAGGGTATTATTCTGTGAAGAGGAGCAAATAAAATGATGAGTCCTTGGTTGTCATGGCAACAAAACACTATCTGAAACCAATTCAGCTTGGTAATGACAAAAAAATAATCCCTCCTAAAATATATTGGTGGGACATGACTTCAGAATTTATTTCACAATTTTAGTACTTTGTGACAATTTAGCACACTGAATAATCCACCTTCAGAGTAAACTGGCCTCTTTCCTTGGCTGGAATGAAATGTTGATACATCCCTATTTCACTGTTTGTCATAGTCTGTCGTCCACAGAGAAATGTATTATTATTCACAAAAACGTTATTACCTAAAGTTTGCATCCTGCAGATGGATTAGCACTCTCAGCACCTTTTCAGTGGCTGCCAGAACCTTGGTGGATATGGAGTAGATACAAGGGTGATAGGAATGATACGATCCTTTTCTTTTAACATCCAGCAGCCAGATTCTCAGGTGACAGTCTCAAAATTAGACAGGCAAGAGTGATGCTTTATTTTTCTCTATTTAAAATCATGACTACAAGAAAATAAATACAAGGGGTCAGAGTCCTACTTATTGAAAACTACCATTACTTTGTTGGAAGTTAATGAAGCCATCCCAATTTATACTAAGACATTCCCTTCTTCCCTCCAATATTATTTAATAGATTTTGTGTGAATGATTATTTTACAGTCTTTAAGTAAAATATAAAGGCAGCAAATTTATTTATTTACTTTACAAAAACAGAGCACCACAATGGATTATCAAATTCTCCAGCACCTCCCAACGTATCTCATGTACCTATCCATTCTCTTTAGAAAAGAGGCACATTATTCCTTATCATGTGGAATTCTTAAGTGTTGTCAATCATTTTATAATTGAGGGTTCAGTTTCAACACTATGTTGCTATAGCTTTACATGTCTGCTGCTCTTTCATGCAACTTGCATATTTCAACCAGCATTAATCCCAACCAAGATGAACAATTCATTGTGCTAGGCTTTCACAGTAAGAGACAGTCCCAGTCCCAAAGAGTTTACCTTTCGCAAATAGAGAGTGAAAGAAGAAATAAAGCTGCAGAGGAAAAAAGGAGTGATCTGCATAAAATCAAGAAATAGGTCAGTGGCAAAATCAGGAAGTGTAAACAGGAGTTCACACTTTTTGCTAGCTCCCCTATCTCCTAGCCCATACTGCCTTTCTACTTTGTTCCTATATTCATTCATATCACAAGGCTTGTAAAAGTGATCCAAGTAACTGATTGTACTGAGATCTAATTTTGTAATCCCTACTCATCTAACTAGTGCCAGTGATCTCAGTAGAAGTACATGCATGAATACATGTTTTCGAGGTAGGCCCTGCATTTTTATAATTTGGGGATTAATGGGATTGTGAAATGATTTTCTTTAAAATCTTTAACACATGGTGAAATAGATACTGTGCTTACAAGAAATGGTATGTTATGAGATGCAAGTTGTTAGACTACGTGTATGATTGGATAAGTTGTTGAATGTCAATCAAAAGGCAGACAGCAACACAGAGGTTTGAACCCCTGGACCTCCACCTGTGAGTTTGTATCCAATGTTGGAGGTTTCTTTAAGAGGAAGAGAATATAAACTGATGCAGGGGCAAGAGACAGAAGCAAGATGACTGAAATGGGAAAGAGAAAGTTTGTTCCCAAAAGGTAACACTGCATACACCACATAAGATTAGGTTTTCCTCTGGAAAAGAGGAAGCTAAGTGGTTTTGACAGCTATTTTTGTGTTTTATAGTTAAAATAAAAGTGCAGTGTTTCTTTTCATTTCAAACCCCAAAGTTAAAAGCATAGTAAACTGGTGAGTTTGTTTTTTGGGAAATTAAAATTCTCAATTTTTGGCAATGAACTGAATAAACATCAGAAAAAACCCCCATAAAAATAAAGGCCCATTTCTTTCATAATAGATCAGGAGCGGAGACAAATTTCCACAAAGTTTTGGACAGGTTTTTAAAGGCCATTTTTCAACAGCAAGAACTGTTTTGTTCATGGGGTGCAAATCAGTCTAATCATTTCCACAGTAATTGTTGTCAGCAGATTTGAATGCAATGTTACTGGTAATATGCACAGGAGGGTTTATATTCCTTGAGAGTTGTGCTGACCAAGTAGTGCCTTATCTCCCTTGTGAATTTAAACCATCAACCATGGTACAGTACTGAATCCAGTGTAGAAAAGATCTTAGAGAATGTAGCAAAACCTCTCCACATAGAATAGCAGATGGAAGATAGATGATAGCTGTGTTTTATGTAGTTAACGGTTTCTTTCTGAATAAGCAGGAACTAGTCAATGTTGGAGACTGGATAGAGGAGCCTAGTATGGCTTTTACTGTATTCCATTCTCATTTTTAATAATGATTATTTTTCTTTTCTTTTCTTTGAAAGCATAAGTTTGAAAGGATTTGAATAATAAGATTGACAAAATATTGGACTTTGAGCGTTAGTCCATACACACTTGAGATGTCTTCTTCTAGTTATAGATTCTTGAAAGTGCTGAAAGGAAAGTACATTACTTTAATTGAAAGTTCAAAGTCTCCCTGATGATAAACCATTAGCTCTCAATTTATTGCTACCTTTCAGGGAGTAAATTCTGCAATTACTAACAGTTTGTCTCTACTGAGTTAATATATTTTTTTTCTTTAAATACTCTAGAACCTGTGCTCAAACTCCTGCTGGGTATTAGTTCTCCATTTCCCACAATTAATCATAAAATTAGTAAACTTTGGGATAAGAGATTGCAATTTTTTATCCACATTATCCAATTCTACTCGGTCCTGTAGGGATTCTTCTATGACAATTCTCTATCCAATCTGTCTTTGTTTGGTGCCAAAAATATTAAAATTGTAATTATCGCACCTTTGAGAACCTTAGTTAATATCCTTAAGTCATGAAATAATTTTAGTTAGCTGATCTAAGACGCATTTCTTAATTTGTACAATAGCTTCTTCAATCTACTATATTTAATTAAGGATTCTGTTGTCCCCAGTGATCTCTGTGCCCCAGTTGTCCTCATATTTTTCTTTCCATAAAGAATGTAACTTATTCCATTTGATTAAGATTTTAGAATATTAGCACAAGCAGCATTACTAGAATTCTAGTAATATTTCTAGAAAATGTATCTTTGTTCTTAGGGATAGCATCTACACCATAATTCTTAATAGCATCCCAACTCTGTTCATTCAAGCTATATCCACTTTCGAGAAAGTTTGCAAGAATATCCCAAAGATGATCTATGATTGATAATGTTATGAGCTTTGTAGAAACACCACCTATATTCTTAAAGCTAGGTAGAAATGTAAACCCTGTGAACTTTAGGCCTGTGTGAAGTGGCTAGTATTCACTTCAGATTAGGCCAGTTTGGGGGACAGTGATTCACTTTGGTGATTTGAATCACTGTCCCAAGTTGATTCAGCTGAATCTGATTCACAGATTTGACTGCTGCCAAATCTCTGAATCTCCAAATCACCCAGGCCAGGCCTATCCCCCACCCACTCACTCTCCCAGCCCTGCAATGGCTGCCCCACCCGCCCCAACTCTTGGTACTTTGAAAACAAAAGCCCTGACTCACTGGGTGCTGCCGGGCACCCCCAACTGCCCTGCACCATGTGGCCCCTAAAGCCTTGAGACCACTGCAGGAGTGGTGAGTCCAGGATGTTTCTTGCTTTTTTGTTTTGTTAAAGGGCTGGAGCTGGGGCAGGTGGAGCAGCCATAGGAGGGGCTAGGGAGCATGTGGGGAGCAAGTGGGGAGTGAGGGGGGGAGCAAGGGAGCTCATGACAGAGCACTCTACATAGCATGGGACAGTGAGGGGCATCAGGAACTGCCCCCCCCCCCCCCAGCACCACCCCATGAGTGGGGGCTTTTTTTTAAAGCACGGGGAGCTGGAGCAAGCAGAGTAACCATGGGGGGGCTGGAGGAGCAGGCAGGGGTCAGGGGGGACTGGGGGAGCAGGTAGGGCATGGGGCCTGGCAGGGGTCCCCCCATGGTCCCCTTCCTCCTCTTCCAGCCCCCGCTCCTACACCCCCCACTTACCAGCATGGAGTCTGGCTCCAGCTCCCTGCTGCAGTGGGTGGGGACTGCCTGAATCATTGAAGCTGTCCGAATCTTTTCTAAATATTCAGAGAGCTTTGAATTGATTTGGACCTTTTTATTGGTCCCCTGATTCAATTCAGATTTGGAGATTCAGCTGCCGAATTGGGCCGAATCTCCTCCACATTGAATCAGCACCCAAAGCTTCACACAGCCCGAGTGAACATCTATGATTCTCCAAATTCCTGCCATCTATGGATATGTGCACATGTTCATTTAAGTTGTGTGATCGTAGATCAGGCCCTACTTGTGCAGATAATTTTCAATGCTGGGAGCCAAGCTGGAAACACAACCTAAGTAAGTAGATGTGGGGGAGGAGCAGACAGGATTGGAGGGTAGTCATTCTGGAGGGTGTCACAACCCAAGGGTGTGATTTTTTTGTGTGTGCTCGCGCTTCGACACTGCTGAATTATTTTCCCGCCGTTTGTAGCTTTCTTTGCAGGGTGCATTTCTTCATTGCAACACAGAAATGCACGTTGCAAGGAGCTCCCACCATTTGTATTTAAATTCATGCCCCACTATTGGTCAGTTCTAAATTATTCCTACGTGGTGCCTAGCGATTGGCTTGCTAGCCGTATAAGAGGCTTGAGTGGTTTCTGCCCAAGTCAGAGAGCTTTGAGCATGCTGCAAAGTGCCTCTAAGGAGATTTGACTTGCGGCTAAGCTGATCGATAGACTGATCACCTATCGATTCTGCTCCCCGTCGCCGAACGATCCCTCGACGTACCCTTCCCTGCACGCAAAAGTTCCACGGAGCCTCGAAAACTTCGTGTGAGTGAATCAGAGTTCTTTCCGAGTCCTTAAACTAGGATTTAAGCGAAGTATTCCTGGAAACGTTCCAGCCAACACCGCGACCATCTTCAGTGTAAGTAAACAACCTTAAACAACCATTAAGCGTCCATGCCTAATTCTAGCACGCCGCCTGCCTTCCCCGACCCGGTGTGTCCGGGCTGCTGGCCACAGCCCGCGGCACACAAAAAGGGCCTCGGATCATTCCCGGCCCGCACAGAGGGATTCTGGTGAGACCAGGGAGGACTGACATATCTGTCATGGGGGTTGGTGGGTTTGCAGGGCATCAAGGAGCAAAAAATAGCCCAGTTGGAGGGGAGGTAGGAAGAGGACAGTCTTGAGGCTGGAGTAAGCAGCTGGGCTTTTCCAGCGCTGGATTTGCCCTCCAAATGTGTACACATATTTGGTAGAAAACGCTAACCCATTCTTCATCTAACTTAGTTCACCTTAGTTCAGGTGATACATAAACCTAACTCTAGTTAGGTCAATATAAAAGTGTAGTGTCTGGATGTACCCTTTGGAGCTAAATCTTGTTAAGAAGGGTAAGAAACAGAGAGAAGTAGTTAGCTTGATTAGTTTGAAGTTAGGCAGAAAGCAGGGTAGTTATGGGGTAACTCATTCAGAGAGTCGTGAGCTTCCATGGGCTACAGTCTACTTCAAATACTGTGAAGGTTAAGAAATGTTGGCAAAACTGCTGAAATGGTAGATTTTGGAATCCAATTTCATCTACGTGTTAAAGTGAAAAAGAGGAAATAAATGTGACTTATCTGCTATTCTGATACTAGACTTCCATGAAAATGCTTGGATGAAAACAAAGAAAGTATGGTAAAAATGTTCACCACTAGCTACATTTCACTTAATGCAAAACTCAGCTAAGACCAAAAGTTAAATGGTGGTTTTGATTAAATCACGATCTTGGAGGATGGAAGAAATACAGGTGCAAAAAGAAAGAACATAAAGAATCCATCTTAAAGTCTGTCTCTTTAGAGCATAAGAGCCAGCTCTTCAGAGGGTGACTTTAATGGAGTTTTGCTGACTTTTTTTCCACCATGAACCCAAAAGTAGATTCCATTTTGCACTCTTCATTTCTGGTATTTTATGTGGGTGGGAACTATTTTAATTAACAATTAAGGTTTTTGTAGGGGTATGAGTTGGGCCCAGTACATACCATTTTAATTTCTAAAATGATACATTCTTGACTCACTCAACAGCAATGAGAACATGAGGCAATGGTTACAAATCAAAATTATTTGAAATAAGGAAAATTGTACTTATAAGCATGAATGGGAGAAATAAAGCACCTGTAAAACCAAAGGAAACAGATCAAACACAGCGATAATTAAGTTTAAATATCACATTTCATCCAGTTTTTGAAAACTATCATAGTATCCCATATAAAATCTTATATTTTGTATTGTGTGTTTTACCTTTGATGGAGAGAGATTTGAGTTACAGAAAATGGACTGTTTCCGATCTCCTTCATTGTAGCTTGCCTTTGACTGCTTGTGTTTCTATCACCTTACTACTATGAACTGAACCTCTTTTAGCTGCATCAGAACACAAAAACCCCCACAATGGATGAAAAGCCATCCACATGAAATAGGATTACAAAAAGGTAGCAAAGGGGGAAAATGCTATCAGAAGATCACAACCAATGTTACTGGGTTAAAAAGAACCACAAGCCAGGTGTAAGGGGCTCACTTCTAAAATTAGATGACAAGGCTTCAAGCAAGTCATCAGATCTGAACCCATACCTATAGTTTTCAAACTCCTACTGAAGTAACTGAATGGCAGACTGCATATTCTGCTAATTCATAACTATTGATTGACTAATTGGTGCTCAAATATAGACAAAATGTATAACCAAGACCCAAAGGAGTGACATTGAGCGGAGCAGACAGAAGTTATATTTGCCATGCAGTCAGCCCCCTGAAAGTGCTCTACATCCATGCCATGACACACGTGCATGGCTGCAGAGCACTTTAGAAGTGGCTGATCACACAACAAATTAACCATAATCAAATGAGGGATCAGATGAAGGCACTGTACTTTGAAGCAACTTGGGCCATGTGTAGGTGAAATGAGAGGCGTGTGTGCATGACACTTTAAAGCAGGCTAAATGCTTTTGCACCGCTTTAATGGTGTCAGTGTTTGCATGCCTCAGCGGCATATTGTTCATTAATTCCAGTTGCTGTAGGACATTCAGTGGCATAATGCACCTTAAATGACTTGGGATGCAGCAAACTAAAAGTCCTTTGACGAATTTTAATTTGCAGCCCCTACAGCCGTGGAGCAAAACACTGGGTTTCATGAAGCTCAGGGGCTCTGCAGGAAGCCCTGCAAGTATCCTGGCAGCAGCCCAGGAAAGCAGGCTCGGCCCAAGAAAAGTAGCAATCCTGATCTTCACCCCCCTCACCCCAGAGCCTGCCTGCCTGCCTGAGTTGCGCAGGGGCCTGGTTCTTCCTTCCACGGCTGCAGTGCCCCCCAGGACCATCCGAGTCAGATGCCTGCGGGCAGATGCCACGTCGAGGGGTCACCACTGCTGTGGAGGGAAGCACCAGCCCCCCACCCCTGCAGCACAGGGACTGCTCCGCCTGCTGGCAGCTTGCCCTCCCCTCCCCACCAGCAAGGCAGGTAAGTCAGCGGTGTGTGTGCATGACACGGGAGTTTAATCAGCCCTAAATTGAAGTGGTGTTCTTTAAAACCCACCACTTCAATTTAGGGCCCCCGTTCCATCTACACATGCCCTTAAGGAACTTCTGTTCCCAAGGGTCAATCTATTGTATGATTGGGGTGGGGCTCATGTAGTCCAGCCCTGCCCTTGGTGCTGTCTGCAGGAATGGAGTGGGGAGAGGGGAGGAAGGGTAAGCTATGGGCTGGGGTTTGCTCAGCCTTAGCTGGAGAGGATAGATGGATTGGAGCCCCCCCATCTCTCCCTAACCCTTTCCCCCTATAGCTTGCAGCTTGCTCCTCCTCCCTTTTCTGCATCCCTTCCCCCCTCCCCCCAAAAGCAAATGTCTTTTAAGTCAGGGGGGCCACTCTAACTAATGGTGTTTTATGTAAAGTGCTATCAGTTAGAACTGAGGAGTGCATCTGCCAGTGCCCAGAAATTCTTCATCTAAGAAGTTTAAGATATTGCAGGAATCTTTTGTCTAAAGAACTCTCTCTATGACGTCAGTATCATAGTCCATGCCTGACTGATTTGATTCCCTTTTTATGACAAGGTGACAGGAGAACAGTAGATGTGATATACTTGCTTTTAGAAAGGACATAGTTTCCCATGTTATTCTTGTTGTTTAGTTAAAAAAATATAGTTTAGATGGAATTAATGTAAGGTGCGTAAGTAACTGGTTAAATCAAGTAGCATCCCTGAATTCTGTCCTGGGTCCAGAATTGTTTGACATCTTCATTAATCATATGAAGCATAGGAATGACTGCAAGTTCAGCAGATTTTCAGATGACACCCAGCTGGGTGCAGGTGACAGAAGGCAGAATTAGGATTCAGAATGATCATCACAAACAGGGGAAAAGGTCCAAAAAAAGGACCCGATGATGGTGTGCAAGCCCCAATCCTGGCATTCACCGCAGGGTGGGGGCAGTACAGAGCCTAATTGGAGCACATTGGGTCAGGCAGGGACAGATGGGGCCCCAGGGCTCTTTCTCAGCACACATGGGGGCCAAATGAGGCTGGGTAGGGCCCAAACCAGGCATGTAGGGCCAAGCAGAGAGCATGAGTCCTGATCCAGCCACAGTTCCAAAAGATTGAGCATCACTTACCTAATAAGTTTTCTCATCCACCTTTAATATTAGTATCATAAGAGTTGACAATGATTTACTTCTACAAAATATAGAGGTATTAGAACACAAATAATGAGCAACAACGTTTGTTTCCCGTCCTCTATTTTGAAATACAAAGGAGCAAAATACTATGAAGTTATTTTCTCTTGTGTTGCAGATATACTGAGCTAGAACTCAATTGGAAACCTTGTAGACAGTTTGAACTAGAGACTACTTCACATTATGTGCCCAAATTACATTTTTACTCAGCTGCAAAACACAGTTTGCAATTCTATTCTGGAAGCAGCATAGAGACACAAGTGTCTGCATGGGACATTTTTCAGATCTCTCAATACCCATCTGGTACCATTTAACTGACCCTTGTTTTTGTACAGATCATGTATGTTTTTCATCAGCTATAAAGAAAAATCTCCTGGAAACCATCAAGTTTTAATGGCTGGGAAGAACTAGGTGTCAAAATTCCCAGGCTTTGTGACCATATCCTTGTAGTGTTCCTTGGTTGTGTAGTCCCATGTATTGACAGCCTGATGCTACACAGCTTAGGAGCATGGAGTGCTACCTGCAAGAAGGACAGGGAATCACTGAAAGTACTGCTGTAGATGTGTTGCCTAGACATTGAAATGAAGCAATTTACTTCAGGGAAGGTAGACCAAGACCAGGGAGAGTGGAAACACATTAGCCATTAAAATAGTTTTATTGGAAGGTGATTTTCATGAAAAGGAGGAAAATGACAAAGCTAATGCTGGAATAAGTACATTTGAATTCCACACTTGGGCATGTCCTTTACAATGACAACAGAGCTATACATTTAAAAACAAAGCCCATGACAGAAGTCATTTGTCTGGTTAAGGTTGCAATGCACAATTAATTTTGTTCAGTGACTTGTGCTTTCTGATTGATTTGCTGTTTATTTCCATTGCAGAAGTTTAAAAGAATAATAATACTTCATCATATATTCCAAGCAGGAGTCATAATCATTAGACAATCACTGTGACAGTGCTTTGCAGTTAACTGTCTTATTGTAGAGACTAACAGCAATGATGACCTTTGTGAAAAATTTAAAAGAAGACTTGCTTTGAGTTTGACCCTTGGAATTTGTATTAGGAATGAATGTGACAAGTGGTCTTTTGTCCTCTCTAGTACAGGAAAGTGAAAGTTACTAATAAAATTCCGTGTCCCAGTGACACTGATCTCAGTGCCAGCTAATTCATTATTATCCTAGCCAACATAATTTCAAAGAACAACTACACACACATGCATGTCATATTTTATAAATGTTTGAAGGACACAAAATGCAAATCAATCATTTGTATATAAAGTTATTGCAATTTCATGTGTAAACTGGATACTTTCACATGCAAAGGTCCACTTATATGCACAATTTGTCTCCTGTAAATACACACACACACACACACACACAGATTTGTATATGTAATCTCAGTAACTGATTGTCCAAGTTAACACAAGTTTTGTTTGTGTACCTCATACTTTAGATCACTGATGTTCATGCCAGGGCCTATGGGCCAAATTCATTCCCAAAGTGACTGAATCCAGCCCATGTCATGGAGGATTATTCACAGGCAGCTCAGCTTGACAAATGTCTTCCCAGCCCTGCACGGTGCCACTGATCCCCTCTATAGCCAGAGGTAACCTGTCTTACATTGGCCCTCCTCCCTCTCTCCCTTTCCTTCCTCTGACACTGGCAAACACCTTTCTCCCTACTCTCTCTCTCCCCTACGAGAAGGAAGTGGTGGCCTGCAGTATAAGCACCTGGCTTGCTGCTCTACAGCTATCTTCAGACATTCAAAAAGCCAGATGCAGAGTCAATCTAACTTAGGTGGTTTTTTGTAATTGCCGTAGTTTAGACTGATAGTGAACATACGTTCACCCTCTGATGGGTGTTGGGGGAAAGCACGGGAATCTTAGACTGGGTTCTGCTATTTTTAAACCTCTGCCTGTTCTGTTACAGGTATAAACCAGCTTCCAATCACTTATACCAGTAAAAATGTAATGTTTGTTCCTGGTCTAAAAGGCTGAACTCCAAAGCTTTTGATAATCTGACCCATAATGTTTCAAACAACTGATTAAATATTATAGCTTATATTCAGCTGCCAGTATTTTAAGTCATTAAAGATCTCTTCTTTAATGCCTTCATTTATGGGATGTACAACTGATCCTGACTTTTCAACTTTCAGTGTAGCTGATGCAGGACCACAAAATCAATATTCTGGATTTCAGAAAAGAAGCAGTGAATGTTCACTTCACAAGCTCCTTGAGAAATAACTGACACTGAACTCAGAGAATTCTGTTCAACCAGCCTCCTGATCTGAAGAGTCTATTTTTCTGGCTGTTTAAATGGATTGGTGTATATTTTCAGTGGAGAGCCTACTGATATGAGGTTATTCAATTCCTAAGTGAAAATTGTGTTTAAATGCAAAAGCGTCCAAAAAGAAATTGATTGAAGACTTCCAAACTTTTGCTGATAGCAACCAGAAACTTTTTTTTCTTCATTTAAAAAAATGTGTAAAAGAATGTGCTATGACTCCCTTGTTTCTCCCTTGTTTCTAGCTATAAATATTAGTATAAAAGAAGCGGGGGGAATTGTACAATGAACACATTTTTTAGAGGTCTAATTGATTTGTCTTAGTTTCAGTTTTACAGTTTGTTTATCTTGCAGACAGTTTAGAGCTGGTCAGACTGACTCTTTAGTACCTGAAATCATACAGAATACTCTTTTCCCACACAATAAGAACAATAAATAATGGTAACTGTACAAGGTTAAAAATCCTTTTTTTTTCAATACAGGATTTCTTATTGTGGATTGTCTGTGACACATTTCTCTTTGTTTCATTTCAGGCACTTTGACTAGAGATGCCTGCACATTGCTACAGGGTTGGACGCAAAGCCCATTGAAGTTAATGGAAAAAATTCCCAGTGGCTTTAATGAGCTTCAGATCAGGATCACAGTGGTAAATCGCCTGAGCATGGTATTATTCACCACTCAGCTGCTATTTTGAAGTACCAGGTTTAATTCAGTTCGCAGTCCATGCATGAAGGGCAAAAGGTGGAAAATAAAAACTCAACCTTGCCTTGATTTGTAAACCATAAACACATTATTTTCTTTAATGCATCTGAAATGCTTTCAAATACTGAAAAATCCTAACTCTTTTATATCCTGTAGCCTGCTGGGGGCTTCAAATTTAAAACTTCTGTGGAGTGTTTCAAGGAATGTCTATTGTTCTTGAGCCACATTCTCTAATGATGCTAATAAGCCTCAAACCCACAACCAGCCTTTCCTTTCTGGAAGCCCAATCTATTGATGTACTACCAGTTGGCATGGGTGGGATGGAGGGCATTTTAAAAAAAAATAGTAAAAATATAACTGCTGTGTCATGTATTTTACCTAGAAAACGATATTCTCTAAGACTTTCTGAGAGAGACTGATAAGTTTTAAATCCCTGAAGGCTGGTTGTTAAGAGCATGGTGATAGACTATTCTCTATGGCTCAAGGGGATATAATGAGGAGCAAAAGAACTTAAATTGCAGCAAGGGAAATTTAGGTTGGATATTACAAAGAACTTTCTCAGTTTTCTATGATTTGATGATTCACTACGAAGCTACCTAGGAAGACTGGAATCACCATCCTTGGAAGTTTTTAAGAGCAGGTTAGACAAACACTTAACTAGGATGGCTTTAGTCAGGAATGACCTTACCTTCAGCAGGGGGTTGGGTTAGATGACCCCCCTGAGTTACCTTCTAGCCCCATGTTCTGTTTTTATGATTATATGAAGTCTACATAGAAGTTGCAGACAATTTTGTATGCAGCATGTATACACAATCCAACTTGCTGCCCAAATCAAAGATGAATTTCTGGCCTTAGAGAACTGTCTTCCATTGCCTAAGCATAGTTATTCATGTAGTCTTTAAGTGTGAGTCAATGCCTGCAAAACACAGCCCTTTCCATCTCTCTCTCTCTCTTTTTTTTTTTTTTTCTTTTGATTTAGCACTTCTTCTGTATGCCTACTTGGCTACGAGCTCCAGTGCCTGAATCACTATTATTGATACTAATTAAAGAACACAAGAGTATGAGAATTACTATACCAGATCAAGCCAAGAATCTATTTTGGCTAAAATCCTATTTCTGGTGGTGGCTAGTACCAGATGCTTCAGGAGAAGGTGTAGCAAATGCAACAGAAATAAGAATTGGAATAATCTACAACCCATGTTGAAGGAAGAGGTTTCTCTCATTTCCAAAACTCCCAGAACAGTGGAGCATAACCCACAGATTTAATACAGAAATGGAAGAAACATTAAAACATCCCTAGGTATCAAAAAAAATATTGAATACAGCCTGGATTGAAGGAATGCACCTTTGCCTCCTTTCAGAAGGGCTTCCTTCGATTTACTTGTCAACTCTCAGCTGGATTCCTTTGGTGTGCACTGGCAGAAAGAGCTATCACAAAATTATTTCATTTACTGAAAGATGCTAATGCATTGCCCTAGGTTTTTTTCAGGAGGTTAAAAAACATATCTGGAAATTAGTGAATAGCTACATGCTGTTAAAAAGGTGGAAATGTAAAAAGAGAAAAGAAATCAAGGTCTTTGCATCCATTGATTCTCACAGATAGAAGATCGGTGTACACAAGGGGAAAATCATGTTAAAAGTTAAAAAAATTACAAGTTCACTTTTATAGAAGAAGAATGTTTAATGTCTGCAGGTCTTTTTTTATTCCTGAAAACCAGTTGGGTGCTATCAAATCTATTTTCGGTGTCCTTAACACAAATGTCATTATTCTGAGATTCATGGCCCAGTGGGAAGGAAAAGAATGTTGCAATTGCAATTGCCCTACTGAAGAATACATAATGGTTCTTGAAATTTTCAAACTGGTGAGGTATGTAATTGACGTGGAAAAGAGGATTAAAAATTGACAACTAAACATACTGCAGTCTTCATTTCTAATGATGGCATTGACATTTGCTGCTCCTTGAGGCTTCCTGCTCAAGGAAACAAGCTATGTTAAAAGACTATAGCTGGCATATTTCATTTTATGAGTAGCTTACAAACTATTTTCAGGGACTATTCATGTGAGTATTTTTTACTTATTGTTTGCTTCATGTGACTAGTAACCTTAGCTGCATAGAATTGTTTTTGTGACCCAGTTGGATGACTGATAAGTCTTATAGGCAAGAAAAATACATTAATAAATTAATCTAGGAGCAGAAAGTTACATTTCTTGTGCAATCAGCCCCTTGAAAGCACTCTGCAACTGTGCCCTGACAGAAGTGCATGGCTGCAGAGTCTTTTAAAAGTCCCCAGTCATGAAACAAATTAACCCTTATTATATGAGGGTTCAGATGAAGGAGCTCCAAAGCAGAGCACTTTCATTACCTTCTGTCTGCTTAGGTGCTTAGTTGATGCAGCCCAGGCCCACCTTCATTGCTGTCTGCATGATGGAGGTGAAGGGTTGGAGGGAGAAGGGAGGGGAGGGAGTTCAGGTTGGGATTTGCCCAACCTGTGTTAGGGGGGGTACTGGTAGATTGGAGGCCAGACAGCACTGGAGCTGGGGGGGGATGGAGGGGAAGGACAGGAGACTAGAAAAGAGAAGCTGTAAACATGCAGCTCCTCAGCTGGATCAGCTCCAAAATGGAGCTCAATCCCCCGCCCTCCTGACCCAATAGTAAATGCCTGTTGAGTCAGGAAGGTTGGTCTAACTCATGGTGCTTTCTGTGAAGTGCCATGAGTTAGCCCGAATAGCTCCACATCTGTTAGCATCCACAGAGATAACCTTTGAATGCAGAGTCAATTATCTTTTGTGAACCAAAGTTTACTCATTTGGATGTTTACAGAAGTAAATAAGAAAGGCATAAGTACCATGAAAAAATATACTAGTTTTTATTTTATTACAAGTTTTTGAACATCAATCTTTAGTTGAAGGGACAGCAAGTTTCTTTTAACTTACATTCTACTTTAATTTCTTCCTTAAAATAAAATAGCAGACTACTAAAAATAGTTTCTTTCAATATTTTCTTGCTGGTTCATTGACATTTTTATGTAATTTGTTAATTGAAATCAGTTTTATTATTGAAAAGTTCAGATACACAGAAATATCAATGATTAGAAATTGAAAAAAAATATTTACACGTATCTGGAATTTTTATATGGGATCTCAAATGCTTTAGATAATAACATCATAACATAAGAAGTGCCATACTGGGTCTGTCTCATGATCCATCCAGCCCAGTATCCTGTCTCTAACAGTGGAAAAAGTGGACAGCATTGAACAAGATAGCTCTTTAATTAATCAAACATTAATTAAACAATTTATTGCTAAATTCATAGCTGTTTGTATTCTTTTGCTGGACAAGTAGAATGGAATTATATATTTAGAGTTACAGTAGTAGTCTTTAAAATACAAATACAAAGTGTTAGAAAACAATTTTCAAACGACCATATTAGACACATTTTAAAGAGCCTGCAAAACTAGTTTGCTTACCCATATCAAAAAGGTAATATTCACTTCTATTATTGAGGCCTTGGCCTTGATTTTCATTTCCACTAAAGCCTCTTTTCAGAGCTCTTTCAGTGTAAAGAAGAATCTTAAGTAATTGAGAAGCATGCCCTCTATCTTGCAACTGACAAAAGGTGACCTCTCTATGTACTGTGCAGCCCCAGGATTACAAAGTCCCATATAAGTGTGAATTAAAATGCAAGATACTCAGAAAGGGCCAGGTGCTTCTGTAAAGTAAGCTGGTAACATTCAAATGAAGATGTTGATTAATACGTTAAAATGTATCTCCCTGCTCTCTACACAATTGACAACAGAACAGATTTTCATTTACACTAAATCCCCTTCATACTTGCCCGCAGATTAGGTAAGAAGTAAATATATTTATATCCATTTTAAGGGCTACTGTCAGAATGATAAGAAAGGGCCTGCGTGTAAAAGAATAAAGCTCTGAGATTCAATTTATAGCCACTGCAGTTCATAGAAATACTGGACGATTCTCAAGGAGCACAAAAACTTAAGCATGCCTAGAAAAGGGCCCACATAGAAACTATTCAGTAGGGTCCATTAGATTCCACAGAAGCTAGACCACTGTTGTAATCAGAGCCAAAGATTCTTCTGTTCCACTACCACAACATCTATGAGTTCCTAGCTAAAAATGATGTTGAGCCACATTAACCAGACAATACATTTAGATCAACTATTTTCTGGCCCAAAGTCAATTGTCTTCTGCTCTGAGGAATGTTCTTTTATCATTTACTAACAATATTGAGCAAATCCTTGACAACTTTTTGGAGCCCTTGATTAATATACTTGTGTAAGAATGGACACTAACAGCATTCAGAACTAGATTATGTACTATAGGAAATCCTAAAATGTTGGATAAAAAATGTGTCACTTTATATTTTTAATCTCTCCAGCATTATGGTATGCTAATAAAATGCTTAGCATCATTAAGGTGAATCTTGCACAATTAAGGTAAAAACAGAATTGAGCAACTTAGTAAATGCAATATTTAGTGGAGAGTATCATAGTATCATAGTACTTAGGGTCGGAAAGCACCTAAACAGATCATCAGGTCCGACCCCCTGTCTCAGGCAGGAACGGGTGCCAGGATCATATCACCCCAGCCAAATATCTGTCCAGCCTCCTTTTGAAGACCCCCAAGGTGGGAGAGAGTACCACCTCACTTGGGAGCCCATTCGAGAGCCTGGCAGCCCTAACTGTAAAGTAATGTCTCCTGATGTCCAGCCTGAACCTTCTCTCTAACAATTTGTGGCTGTTATTCCTAGTAACCTCGGGTGGTGGCTGGGGGAACAGAGCTTCCCCCAATTCCCACTGGTTCCCCTTGGTGAGTTTGTAAACAGCCACCAAATCCCATCTCAGCCTTCTCTTGTGCAGGCTGAATAGGTTCAGGCCCTTTAGCCTCTCTTCGTAGGGCCTGCCCTCCTGCCCCTTGACCAAGTGAGTGGCCCTCCTCTGGACTCTCTCAATGCTAGCCACATCCCTCTTGAAGTGCAGCACCCAGAACTGGATGCAATACTCCAACTGTGGCCTGACCAATGCTGCATAGAGGGGAAGGATCACCTCCCTGGACCTGCATGTGATGCATCTGTAGATGCGCGACAAGATGTGGTTATCCTTACTGACTGCTTCCTCACATTGGTGGCTCATGTTCATCCTAGAATCAGCAATGACTCCAAAATCCCTTTCTGCCACCATGTTGACAAGAAGGATGCTCCCCAGCCTATAGGTGTGTTGCTTGTTCCTTCTCCCTAGATGCAGTACCTTGAACTTGTCTGTGTTGAATTCCATCCTATTCTCATCTGCCCACCTCTGTAACCTGTCTAGATCTAACTGGATTATGTCCCTCCCCTCCAGCATGCCCACCTTGCCCCACAACTTGGTGTCATCAGCGAATTTGGACAGTGTGCATTCCACACCCATATCCAGATCGCTTATAAAGACATTGAACAGCTACTTGCTTTCACCACCCTGCGCTGGATAGTAAATTCCAGCAGGTGACGATCACTGTCGCCTATGTGGCCGAGTACCCACAGACCCCTCACCCGGTCCTCACCTGTGGCAAGGACCAAGTCCAGCAAGGCATTTCCCCTGGTGGGACTATGCACCTCCTGGGTTAGGTGGAGGTCCTGCATCCTGGCTAGAAACCTAAGTGAGCAGTCAGACCTGGCTGACTGCTCCTCCCAGCAGATGTGTAGATAGTTTAGGTCACCCATGACAATCATATCCCTTGACTTTACTGCCTCCGCGACCCGACCTGAGAATTCCAGGTCCAGCTTGTCCCCCTGGTGAGGTAGTCTGTCATAGATGCCCTCTGTCAAGTCCCTTTCCCCATGCCCCCATTGCATTTTTACCCAGAGTGCCTCACTTTGCCCCTCTGATCCCCTCTTGATCACTGAGGATGTGTATTGCTCTTTGACATATAGCGCTACACCCCCCCCCACCCTTTTCCCTGCTCTGTCTCACCTGTACAGCCTGTATCCCTCAATGTCCACTGCCCAACCATAGGTAGAATCCCACCAGGTTTCCGTGAGCTCCACTAGGTCTGGGTTTTTGCTAGCTAGCAGGAGGGTGAGTTCCTCCTACTTATTCCCCGTGCTTTGAGCATTTGTGTAGAGGCATTTGAGGCCTTCTGCAGGTGCTCATGCTGCCCCCTTGTTCCCAAGCCTGTCCGGCCCCCCGTCACTTACCTGGGTACTACCTGTGTGCATCACCTGGCTTGACAGCGAAGCGTCCTCATGTTCCTTTGCATCCCTGTCCCCTGGCGAAACTAGTTTAAAGCTCACCATATGAGATCAGCTAGCCTGGAAGAAAAAACACGCTTACCTTTTGGGGAGAAATGAAGCCTGTCCTGTCCAAGTATGTCCTCTGTGCAGAAATGCAGGTCATGGTCCAAGAACCCAAGGCCCGTCTAGCAACACCAACTCTGAAGCTGCCGGTTGACCTTACTGATACATATCTCATGGCACCATCCATGTTAGATTACTGGAAGGATAGAAGAAAAAAACACCTGTGTCCCTATCTCCTTGAGTTTTTCCCCTAGAGCCTTGTAGTCTCTCATGATATGGTCTGGGTTGCCCCTGGCCACATCATTCATTCCCACATGGATGAGGACCATGGGGTAATGATCAGAGGGTCAGAGAGTTTAGTATTAAACAACATATTTCCACTTTTCTGTTTGGCATTACTAAAGATGCTTCTATCATGAAAAAAGTATATTAGGAGGCTTAGGGTGCCTATACTTATGTTCAGGTGTTGGAGGGCAGTGGGGGTTTACTTAGAGTGGTTCTTGGGTGCTGCTCTAATTAAAACATCACAGCATCTCATGTATTCAGCATTCCATATTTCAAAATGGCAGCAGGGGTACTTTAACTAAAGCTTATTTGACTTTAGATTAATTAAGTCTGCTCTGACATATTCTAATAAGAATGCATTGGAGCACATGTATAGACATCCTTAGATTTTGCTGACAATACAGGTCTGAAAACTGATGGCTCAATGGCCATGAGAGCAATGACCAAAAGGCAGTACAGCACTGCAAAATATATAGATTCCATAATTGTGAAACGATAAATCACGGGTATCAAACTCATGAGCCAGATGATTAGCACCAGATTACTCCACAGGCTAAATCAGACACAAAGCCCTCCCCCACTTCCCTCATGTTGGACTTAATGCCCATAACACCTGCTCTGGGAACTGTGCCAAAGGTGGTGCCTATCCCCACTAGTTTGGCATGTGCACCACACATGCAGCCCACCCTAGCCAGTCCAGGACATGGACCACATGTGATGTCTCCTGGAGTGCCACCTGCACTGCATATCCCAAACTGACCAGAGCAGGCACTGTATGAGGTACAGTTCCAGACAAGCAGGGGCAGACACCACATGTAGCATGGATCCCAGACCAGCTGGAATACACACTAGGACTGTGCAAAGCTTCAGTCCCTGATTTGATTTGGTGGAGATTCAGCTCGATTCAGTAGCTGAATCTCCAAATCCAGATTGAATCAGAAGACCCTTTAATCTCTCTGAATCAAATCAGAACCTTTTGAATCAATTCAGAGAAATTCAGAAAGATTCAGAGATTTGGACATAGACACAGCTTTAAATGTTTTTTCTACATACCTCTAGGTAGCAGGTGGCTTATGAATGCTGTGATGCTGGGGCACATGGAGCATCCCACAGGAGTGTGGGGGGCTCCTCAGTGCACTTGGAAGCAGACCTGGAAGTAGACCAGAAGCACTTCTGGTCCACTTCCGGGTGCACTGGGAAGCATGCTTGGGGACCCTACCGTGCCCCCCATGGCTTAGTGACCGGTGCCTCCTGGGTCTGGTGGGGGCACCCAGGGTTCCCCCATGGAACAGGAGGGCCCCACAGCGTGCTCCCCGGTGGACCCAGAAGGAGACCAGAAGTACTTCCAATCCACTTTCAGGTTCACTGCTAAGCATGTGGAGGGCTCCCCTGCACTCCTGTGGGATGCTCCATGCACCCCAGCATTGCAACATTCACAAGCCGTGCTGGTACCTCGAGGTATGTAGAAAAAAAAATGTAAAGCTGTGTCTATGTCCAAATTGGTAATTCTCCGAATCAGCATCAAATCTTCAGATTTGGATTCAGCTGAATCGAATCAGGGAACGTGATCCAAATCAATGAATCAAATCACTGTCCCTGATTCAGGCTGAATCTGAATCGAATAGGGCCCTCTTCACACACCCCTAATGGACATCGTACATGAGGTGCCTCCTGGGCCCTGTGTGTGGGGCTGCACTGCATGGGTCAACTATGAGACCCTGGGGCAGAACCAAGGAGTTGAAAGGAGCTATATCTTTGATATCCCTACAATAAATGATAATGAAAATGAAATCAACTCTCTATGAGACCTACAGCAACCCTTTACTGAAGGATTACATTAGAAAGCAAGAAGTGAGTAAATTGGCTTTGGCAGTAATATGAAAAAAAGACAACAAGAAGGAAAATAATATTATGGATTGACATTTACCAGCTTAAACAAGTTTTAATCAAATCTCAAAATAAAAAAAAAAAGAGTAAACTACAAATCTGCAAATCAAGTGTCATTCCTATCTTTACATGCGGACGTGAAAGCTAGAAATCTGCCAAAGTTATAGACAGACAGATAGCTTGAAAAACCAGATACGTATTTAGAGCCAGGTCAACAAGGGACAGCTTTCAGCTAAAGTCTGGACTAAGGCTTCAAACCCCCACCTTCCAGAGCAGTGGTAGGCCATCTTTGCCACCACTCTCTGGCAGATATTAGAATTGGGGGGAAAGGGGACGGGCAGGGAAAATTTTGGATGAAGAGTTTATAGTTTATGAATAGTTTGGCTAAAATAACAATTTGGTTCAAATCTAAACTATTCATGCATTGTGCCAAATTTGGTAACTGTGTTTCAGGCAGAAAAGAAATGAAATATGCGTTTTGAAGAAGCTGAACTTATTTTTGATTCAAAACAATGTTGCAAGCTCAAATTTACCTATAGGAAGCTAAACATATTTTTTAAGTTTAAAAATAAACCTAAGTATGAAGTAGCACTTTTCAGGTGGAGTTGAACAATACCTGTTAACTCAAAACAATTATTTCCCAATTTTCAGTGCAGCCAAGAAACAAAGACTGCATTTAATAAGTATTTATCAGTATTTTATATATAATGGGAGAGAGCCTCATTTGGTATAAAATGATATATTACTATTTGGAGGTGTGTTCATGCATAGCAGATAAGGATCTGGTCCAATAGGTATATTACCTGTTAGTGCCCCTGTCTCCCTTAAAGCTCCTTTATTTCATGTTTGTTATGTTACTGTGCAGCTCCTTTAGTTCAATAGATAACATACCCTAATTAGTAAGGAAATAAAACCATAATTAACTCTAGAGCTTAGAATAACCTTGAGTCTTTTCACTTCATTATCCTTCATTGTTTCTCCTCTTCTTTTCTTTCTCCGGTTTTTTGAGCACTTTGCCACCATTCACTTGAGAGCTGTTCTATTTTAGCATCAGAGTGTCATTTACTGACCCTGTATATGTTGGCATGCAGCTACTGTTTCTATTAATGACAGGCTCATTAAAGTAAGCTATCCAGTGGCCTCCAATTAATTAAAGAGCACACAGAAACAAAACGAGGATTCATTGATCAGTTATGCCCCTGTGTTCTCCTGTCAATGAAACAGACCAGGGTTAACTTTTGCATGCCTTCCTATGTATGCTTAAGAATCTTGTAAGACATGATTTTGATACTCTTTCCTTAAACATAGGCCAAAAACACACCCACATTAAATCTCGAAGTTAGATAACCTATGAGGAATTTACTAGCCCTTTATTATTAATAGGAGTCAAGTTAAAGGATTGGAATGGTAGCTCCTCAAATTTATGACCCTATTAATTACTTTATATTACAGTATTTGTTACTGAATATTGCTCATACATGCCCCCCACACAATATTGGTTCATTCAGTTCACCCCATGGTTTATATACAAATTATATATTAAAACTCTGTCTTTGATTATTCCTTAAAATGTGGGACTAAACAGCTAAATTGAATGTGGTTATCAAATATATTGCAAGATGTTACGCAAACACTTCTAGCACTGAACTTTGCAATATTTGTTCCAATATTCAGAAGACTTTACAAACATTCTTACAAACCAAGGACAAATGTAACTTGGAGATATGTTCATAAATATTTTTTTTTAAAAGTGCTTTGAATAGTATTCAAGTAAATTTAAGGATGTTATCTGAGTAAATGCTGTCAGTGCTTGCTTATAGCATTGACCCAGCACTAAAGTTCTGAACAAAGAAACCCAAATCCAAACCAGCCATGAACTTTGTTCATACATTGAATAGTTTTTGACTGGATCCCATGGTGAGAATGGTTACAGAGCTTCTACCATATAGCCCACATATCACTATGCTTTTTGGAGAGGGAGGAAGGATTTCCCTCTCCCTCTAAGTAGCCAGTGAAAAAGGAAAGATCCCTTGGAAAAGGAGGAGCTTCCCATTGAGGTCGTCTTACTTCCCTCCCAAATTCATAGTTACAAATATGAGACAAGATACAAGACTGCTGTAGGATTATGTTTTATTATACTTACTTTCCAGAACCCTGAGATGGATGTAATGGAACTACAAAACTTAGCAATATTCCAATAATTATAGCAGTTGCTGGAGCTCCAGTTCCTACTGGCTAGTAAAAGCTTACTGAACAGCATTCATAGTGGTAAATGCAGCATTGCTAAGGGTCCCCTGTTGGCTCCTGGGAATATAAGCAAACTGAGTTTGCATAAGTATTTTTAGTTAAATGACATTTAAAAAGGCAATGAGGAAATAGATGGAATGGAAAATTAAATCTCAGCTAGGCTTCTCAGTGTGAAGCTAATGGCAGGCCAAAAGCATGCCGTGCAAAACCTGGCAAACTGGAGCTCTTTCAGTGATGGCAACCTCTGCACACAAAGGGATCTATCTGCCTTAGGAGAAGTGGGATGGGAGTACACTGATGAAGGGGAAGAAACCTTACCTCAGCTTCCAGTTCCTCAGTTGCTTGGCAAAAGACATTTTACAATATCCCACTCAGTTTGAGGGATAGGGAAGAGAACACATGTTTTAATTAAAAGGCAAATTCTTCAAAGCATCTAGGTTTAAATTATCATATGCATTTTCTGCTAGTTTCACAGACTTATTAACAGATGCTGATGAGTATGTTTCTCTCCCTAGAGGATATTATTTTCTAACCAAGAAACTGATAGATGGTGGGAGAAACTAGTGCATTCACTTCATCTGTGACATGTTTCCATAAGAGGTGCTGGTAGGCACCTTCCAGTGGGCTCTCTATTCTATTCCATTCTAGTCAATATAGATTCTTGAACCATCCTCATCCCTGTACTATATGAGCAGCTTCTAGAAGACACTTAAGCTATATGACTATTACATGTCATATCCAGCGTCCTCTTCCAGGGGAGAAGTAGCATGTGAAGTTCTAGCAGGCTTTTCTTTTTGTTTATGTTTTCAAATGTATACACTGTTTTATATCTGTATTAGACAAGGCAAGATTGAGAAACTCCACCTTGAACTCAGAGGCTGCATCCAGACAAAGGCAGACATGCAGTATGTGGTGCTGCAGACTCATCTGTGGTGCCACACAGTGCACATGCAGGCACTCCCCACACTGCTACCTTGTAGTGTGCAGTGTGGGAGGGGAGGGTTGACCCCAGGAGATCCTAGGGTTAAAAAAAGCCATGCCAAAAAAAGCAGGGCACTGAACATAGTGGCAGTACGCACCACCCAAAACTGGAGCCTGGCTGGCTGGAGCCATGATCCAGCTGCTGGCCAGGCTCTCATCTGCCAGAGCACTACAGCTGCAGCTCTCTGCAGCCCCCAGGACCCCAGGTAAGGCTGCTGGGACCAGTACAGCTGCTGGAACCAGCCTCCCCTACCCCACCTGGGTAACTTGCCATGCACCAGAGGGTGCATGGCATAGGCATTCCCTGGGGACAAGTAGCAGTGGCACAAGGTTAACAGGGAAACAAACAGCTGCACTTGTATGGGCACAGCCAGAGCGGTGGGTGGTAAAGTTTGTAAGGATGATCTTAGTTCCTCTGGGATTTTATTACGCTATCTCAGGCTAGCCCCTGGAAAAGTCTTTTGTTCTCCAACTTCCTTTCAATAGAAAGTTCCATTGTTCTTGAAAAGAGGACTGTTGGACATGGTCCTTATCCTGGAGCTTTAGGTAATCTATTAGATATGCTGATCACATAATTTTAAGTAGATAGAAAATAGAGGTTGAGACCTTGGTACTGCCACAATAATCTATGGCCAGGGGAGCCAACATTTTTGGCAGGAGTCCCCAAGATAAGTTCTACAATCTTCTTAGGTGCTACTTCAATCCCCTTCCCCTGCCCAGTCTGTGGCTCTGCTTTCTGCTCTGTCTGTCTCTGTGCTCTCTGCCAGATCTACTGTGTGCCATGTGTACCATGTATGTTATGGTTTGGCCACCCCTGATTTATGGGAATGCAATATACAAAGAGGACACACTGATATATTCACAGTGGCTCATGTTTCAGAAAGATGTTCTGAACTAGCTGGAGTTTCTTATGGGTTCATAGTGAAGATATATTACATTGTGGTAGTCTAGAGTGGAAGTGACAAAGTTGTACAGCCAAGACCAGACCACCTGCTGATATTGGACAGTCTCCCTTAGATTGTAGAAGGCATTTCTTTTGGATTCTGCTGTGTTAGATCTTAACATCAGTGAAGAATTGGGAGTACACTTTACAATATTGCTTGATTGTGCTAGTTATATCTTCATTCTGAGTATATTGCACCAAGGAGTTAAGAACAGTGTTAGTCTGATTATTTTGTACTTCTCATATTTATAACCAGGAAGACAGTCCTGGTTAGATCCTGGATAGGTGGGAAATAAAATGGAATGTCAGCATAGAAAAGGTAAATCACTATTTTAGACTATATTCACATACATCTGTAATTTATGAAGAAGCATTTACATGCTATTTTTCTAAAAGCTGCTCTCACAGACATTAACACCTTTAAGTGGTTTAAAGCAGTCGTTCTGCAGCTCAAAGTTATGCCACTCAAGGGCAGGATTATCTCTTCATCCACATAACCTAGGTCCTGCTCCATTAAGGTGTGGCCACTCCCTACAAATTTGCAGCTCAAATTGAAGGTGTGACTGCAAACTAGCACTAAACTAATCAACATTTGTGCAGCTCCTGGTGTAAAATGTAAGAAGGCCCTAAGAAACAAGGAACATGAGTGCAAGTTCAAGATCAGAAGTCTAAGGTTATCCTCAGTTGTATAACATGCATGCATTCCACATGTCAGTTCCTCTGAACATAGGTGTATCAAAGAATACCATTTGTACCAAGGATTACTATATGCATTCTTGGGGAAGATATTTATACAGCAGAATGAAAGGTAAATCTGGGAGCACAATTTAAATTATCACATCTCATGATAGGCAAACCTTTGAAATGTTAGGTATCTGTTACAATTGAGCATCCAAAATTCAAATAGTATGAGCTTCCTCCAAATTTAATTAAGATTTTTGGGGTTAGATATTCTAAACATCTCATGGGAACAGGCCTTATTGTCAGATTTCAGGAACTTACTGACTCAATAATAAGCAAGAGACAGCAACAGGGGAGAAAGAACCCACTAATTTTATGCAGGCATCACTAAAGGCTGGAAAACCATGCTTTTCATGAAATTCTGTTGCTTCCGCTCCTGTCCCCAAATGGAATGAGAGATTCCCAAGGATGAAGGAAATAAAAACAAATGAGAAATTGTGACATTCCTTCCAGGGTTTCAAAACGAATCCCTAATTTATGTTCTCAGTGGGTACTGGCAATCTTAACTACAAACCTGTTTGGTATGAAGTAGAAAAATAGAGCAAAACAGGAATATTAAAACACAGGGGGCAATATTCCTGC